>NC_085842.1:267193664-267495748 GCF_035594765.1 Anolis carolinensis
GCATTTGTGAAAAAATAATTGTGTTACAGAAAAACTGTTGATTATACAGCCTCGGAGAAAGCATAATTGCTTGTGTGACTATCTGCTTTATGTCACGATAGATCTCCTAGTAGGATAATTGACTTTATGTTTCCAAGCCAATCTTCCATCCAGGCACTGACAAGTTCAAATCTTACTGATCATCATTATGATTGCTCCATCATAAACTTCAAATCATATCCTGGAAGTAGTTTACTATTAAAATGATACTCCATAACAAAATATTTATTTCTACCATCAGTGGATAAAATACCCAAATGCTAAAACGAACCTTCAAAATTCAGTAACTCAGGATAGGGTTGTTCGAAATCAGCCCTCTAGAACTGTTTACGATGAGAAAAGAATGTTAAACACATTGGTACTTTTAAATTACAGAATATAAAAGTAACACCTGTAACTTACTCTTTTAGTTAGCTGGGTATCCATCATGAAATTATGCACATGTTTTTCAGCTTTGGTAAGTTCTAATTTCCTTGCCACCACAGCCACCACCAGTGCAGTGCAGCCAGCACCCTGGAAAGAGCACAAAACAAAACCCAAACAGTGATCACATCTTACCACAAGAATAAGCACAACATTGACAAAATGGGGGAAATCTGTTTAGCTTGTGGCTAGGATAATGTTGCATTCGTTAAATTTCTTCAGTTAAATTACAGAATTTGAAGTTGCCAGTAGTTGGTACTAATTTGGTACTAATTCCATTGAAGTAAGAACTTGGGTTTTATAGTTGTACCATTCTCTAAAACTGCCAGCTGAACAGTTCATCTCCCTCTTTTCTGCCCTCCATGTATTTCCCACCAGCAGTGCCAAAGCAGACAATTCTCTTGTTCCAACACTTCAATGGGGAATTTGTGGTCTTCCCCTGCTTCTACTCTTTTTATCCCAGACAGAGAACAATGGAATACAGAGAAGAAAACATTGCAATTTGCTACAAATACTCAGAGGATGTTTTCTTTAGCCACCCCCAGATTGTGGAATGACCTGTCAGAAAAGCTTTGTCAGCTCAAAATGATGCCTGTGTTTAAATCAGCAGACCAATCTCTTCAAGTAGGTACATCCAGATTATTTTTGAGATATATTTTTAAAGTATTTACTGATGGATTTTAATACATATTGATTTTATTTTGTAATGGTACCTGTTTTATATGAACTTTTGTTTTGTAGATTGTTTTATATGAATTGTTGTTTTTATATTGTTTTTAGGCATTGAATTTTTGCCTATTTACTGTAAGCCGCTTTGAGTCTCCTCGGAGAGAAAGGCGGGGTAAAAGTGATGTAAATAAATAAATAAATAAATTTATATGCTCGTTTAGTTGATGCTACAGGTAATGTTATTTGTTGTTGTTCCCTGCCTCGATCCACAGGAAAAGGCAAGTAAGAAATGATAATAAAAGCGGCCCAATAATATTACATAGACACATTTTTGTGGATTTGATTATTCACAGATTTGATTAAAATGTTCTGTCTAGGGTTCTCTCTGTCTTCCAGTATAATACTATGGTCAACTTCCTCCAGTCATACTGGTTGAAGAAAAGAACAAGTTCTCTATTTTTAGTTTTTCACTTTCATGCCTCTAACACCAGCAGAGAGCTAACTTGTACTACTAAAATTGTTAGTTTCTGATATAACCTACTACTTCAAAACACTATTTTGGCATTTGGAGGAAAATTTGGGACATTTTTTATATTTCAAAATGAGTTTTTAAAAACCAGCTAAACATGCTAAATCTATCACTAGTGTGCAATGTTACTGATTTACTCATGCATCATGAGTAGCAATTGCCTTTTTAAAAGAAGAAGAAGAAGAAGAAGAAGAAGAAGTTGTTTAAGATGCTTTAAGATGTTTTCAAATTATGTTTGTAAAAGGTAAAAATTGGAGGTTGCAGACATCTGAGGGGGGGAAAGTTGTTATTCTACAGAACCAAAAGAAGCGTAATATTAGAGTTGAGATTTTGGAAGGAGAAGATAATATACTCAGTGGGGTTTGGGGGTTAGCTTTTGCAAAGCAAAATCTAGCTACTATATATCTTTATCTATGCATATACACAGACAGTGATAAAGAAATCATCAATTGCATATAGACATAATGAGTTCTCTGTTTTCTCTGTAAGGCAGGAAAATACATTAGAAAAACCTGCATTATTAATATCAATGTTCAAAACAGCATTTAACATTTAGACTGCAGCAATAATGAGCCTAATTGAGCCTATTCATAATACCTGATTACAGTGTCTTTGAAGAGAGAAAGTATAATTTTATTAGGAACTGATGCAATAAAAACAGCAGCCTGCTTAAACTTTATCTTTGGACTTCAATAGAAGTCTTATCATAAATCTAATTAAACCACAAAGGGTAAAATACTACTCTTTGTATTACCCAGAAGGGAGAAAAACTGACAGTTTACAGGATTACATACATTACATTTTCAATGAAACCAATGTTTTATTTTTCTTGTGATACACTGAAATCTTAGTTATCTTTCTAAACATGTTTTTTTACAAAATGTCCATCTGCTCTTTAAAGTAAATGTATGTAATTCATATTAATAACAACAACACAGTAATGTGCCTACAATTTAAATGTGTTAATTTTCAAGTTTGTTCCACCTTGTTTTGTCATCAATTTATATTGTTAAAACTGCAAGAAAGTTTAGATTATTAATTTCTCCCCAAAATGATTTTTTGTACAAATTTCCCCCTAAAATACAGATTTGTGTAAATGTTTGATTATTCAATTTGCAGCTCTGTGTGCATTTGAGATCTGCAAAATTCAGAGAAGTGTGAAAACCCCAAAAGCTGTACTGCTGTATTAATCTAGAAATTACAAAGGAAGAAGATATTTTATTTTTAAAAGTTGACCAAATGTTGTTGTTACATAGACTATATAATAATGGCAGTTGTGCTGCTGCTCACATGGTTTAAAGTAAGCATTGCATCAAGTTATTGCTTCTAATTCAACAAAGCAGAAATTGACCCATCTCTTTAGCACTGAGCAGTACAAAGGGCCACCTGCTTGTGTGTATTTCTTGCTTCGTTGGATATGGTTGATGGCCTTGGATACAGGTCAGTTTAGTGGCATACAAATCACAAGGATTAAGTGAGAAATCCTATCTTCATCAAGAGACTGACTGAAGGTCCGTAAAAATTATGTAAGTGAGTTTTCACCAACCGAGAGGGGAGCTCAGGCAGAAGGCAGGATGATATATCTGGTGTTGGAGCCCACTGGTGTTAGTTGATGTTGTTCATGTGTGCCTTCAGGTTGACTCTGCTAACAGTGGCCCTATCTGAGTTTTTCCAGGTAAGAATGTATTCAAAGGAGATCTGTTCCATGAGACTGACAGAATGTGATTTGCCCAAAGTCAATCCATTGGTTTCCAAGACTGAACAAGAATCTGAATATTCGTTTTCTTGAGTCCTCATGCAATATTCAAACCACTACTCCACACAGGCTCACATGGGTACGCTTGTGTAAAACACCAGTGGCATAGATGCCCTGCTAACAGAATTATCATGGTGGTGGGACACAAACACAGATAGATGAGAAACATTCTGAAGTTGTTTTTGGAATGGTTGTGAATCTGAAAAATTGATAATCTCCTTCTTCCACTGACACATCTACAGATCTGGAGGAAAACGAACAGTCCAGCCTCCACCTTTATCTGTAATGGACCAGTTAGGATACATATATGGTAACAGACCAAGAAAACTGCAGTACCCCTCAAGGACAACACTGCCCTGTTCACTGCCCATTACAGGCTACAGATAAGACAAATTACAAACAAGATATATAGATTATAGCGGTGTAATCAAAGATACCCCTACTTGACTTATTAAAACCACAACAGAATATCCATAAGAAAAATATTTTAAAATATTTTTAAAATTAAGCACAAAAATATACAAATTCCCATGTTCACGCAAGACTGAGAATTTTGTTGAACTAAAAATTACACATTTCTAGAAAAACCAGAATTCATCTCTAGACGAAAAGCTTGAGGTCTCCAGTGACTCTCTTTTAGTACCTTTTAGTAGTATCACCACCAATTATAACTTTTAGATCCTCGAGATCGACCTAGTTGACACTCAACCTTTCTCAATCTTAACATTTGTCTCAAGAACATAACACTAATAAAGTTTTAAAGAATTTGGCTAAAAAAACCCTCCATGAAAATTCAGTTTATTTCATCTTGTTTTTTCTAATTCCAAAGAGGAAAAACAATATAAGCCATCTAAATTCTATATCTTATCCATACCATTAACCGTATTGATATTTATTATAAAATCAAGACAAATAATTTGTTCTAGTCATCCTCCATTTAAGTCAAAGAAAAGTCCATTTTAGGACTTTTAGGACAGGAGGTTCAGTGATACATGCTGCCTTTTGAATTATATTATATTATATTAGAATGATATAATTTTGATGAATTGCTTATCCCATGGAAATATGCAGAATAATAATTCCACATTGGTTCAGAAGCAAGGAGAAAATGGCCATGTGTGACAGAAAGAATGGTCATCCAGGAATTGCAGTAATCTGTCGGGGGCCACCAAGACTGGCAGCATACTCAGAGACAATGAGATGCACCATAGGTTCCTCATAGATTACTTGATACAAGCCAAAGGGGTGGAGCTGACTACCATAAAGGGAAAAATAAAACTTAGTTCTATCAGAATATGTATTTCCATCATTTTTAGGGTGCTTTTTCCCCCAAAATAAGTTTTCTTTCAGGTGCCCTGATTGGGCAACATTAGAGGCAGCTAGGATCTGAGTTTTGGGGCTTACATGAGGCTGCAGAATCCATAGAAGATCAGCTTCTGTTTCGTGTCTGAACTCCATATCATGTGAACTCACACACTAATTTCTGAAAGATGGAAATAAGATGACAGATGAAACTAAGATAGCTCTATAAGAAAAAAAGGTGTCATGGGTAGATCGTGGCATATTTACTTTGTTTGGTCTGTTCTCTAAACTATTTTGCACACTTTTCCCTAACAATAAAAGCTTTCACCTGTTTACCAAATCACCTTGCTTTCCTTTTCAAGACTATCCTCTCTCTGATTACATGGAAATAAAACAGCACAATTTGGCAATGTATCAAATCCATTGCAAGCATGTATTCCATTTTCCCCTTGAGAAGCTCAAGAAGAATAAAATTTTGTAGGTTTATTTTTAACAAACTGTCAAGCCTTCAGAAATGTAGCCAAGAGCTGCAAAATGTCCAGATTCCTTTTGAAACCCACCGCTCCTCCTCCTTACATTGTCTGTATGATAAACTTCCCAAAAGTTCAACCACTTCCAAAAAATGATTATATACCATAGTTGGCACTTCAGTAACTAATTAACCTTTGGAGAAAGAACACTTTTGTTAAAATGTCATCAAACGCACAATGAGTAGTGAAAGCATTCTGAAATGTCTAGACAAAGACCAAAAACTAGGAAACCTTTAACAAGGTGATATAGTTTTTAAAAAATCAAGGAACAAGTTTTGGCTAAGCATATAGTTTTGACCTATGCTAACAGTTTTTCCATATCTTAAAATATCAAATAGGCATATGCCACTGCAGTGCTTAAGTCCAGCTCAAAATACAGTGTGTTATAGCCAAAAGACTATGAAATGCCTGCACAAAAGTTTGTGCAGAAACTCATCCATAGCTACGATCGTAGGAGTCATCCTGCTCCTGGCACATATGTATGGATTAATATTCACTTTCCTTGTGCAATTCCATAATGCAAGGTATAAAGTGATTCTTTTGGCCTTCTGTGCTACAAAGGAGAATGTGCAGAGCTTGGTGTGTGTTTAGCCCCTATATTATGTCATGTCAGGCCTGAAATAGTACTGACAACTTATTAAAACAATGTATGCACCTTGAAAATCTAACGAACAAAAACAATGAGACAATACAGCAGTTAACAAGTCACATAGATCTTGAGATACAAATTTCTTAACTGAGGCAAAACATTTTCTGATTCTTTTTTATTTGTCTAATGTGTTTTTACTCATAATTTTTGACTTTGTTAATGCTATCTTTCTGTTAAAGCTTCTATGGAAACTCCGATGAATTTGACATGCAGAACTGACATGCTCTCGGTGATGGTGGAGGTAAATCTCATAGAAGAAACTCAGAATAATAATCTAGAAGAGGGTTCCTCAAATATTTTTAAGCAGAGGCAGTTCGGGTCCCTCAGACTGTTGGAGGGTGGACTATAGTTTGCAAAAAAAAAAAAAAAGGAACAAAACAACGTGCACACAGCACATATCTTATTTGTAGTGCAAAGAAAACCATGGAAGAACCATTTTAACCAGCATAAGCTTACTAGTATTTCAATGGGAAGGGTGGCCCTGCTTTTGGCTGATGAGATAGTCAAATTAATTAGGATCGTTGTTGTCTGTTTTCAAGTCATTTCAGACTTAGAGGGTCCCTAACTCTAAAGTTTGTACAAGGGGTAAATGACTGGGGGGGGGGGATGACCCTGGAAAGCCACATCATGCCCATGGGGCTTAGTTTGGGGACCCCTGAACTAAATCTTAAAGACTGCATTTTAAAAAAATTTGGCAAAAGTCTTGTTCTAACTGTTAAAAGCAAAAAATGAGGCTTCTGCCCATCTGCAGCAGCGTTCCAACTAAACAGAAATGTTGGCTAGTCATGACTTTCTGGATGTGTTACAGGGAATATTTGCTAATGTAACAAGGGGAAGCCATTATTTTAAATTATATGGCAGTCTACGCTGTAAATGGAAGACCTTGCACAATCGTAATAATAACATAAAAGTTTTTAAAAGCAGCACTGGTTTTCCATCACACACATACAGAGAAAGAATGAATAACTTACAGCACTGAAATAATTAAGACAAAAAGAAGCCAGATCTCAATATAGACAAAAGTGAAAGCTTTTCAACCTACAGAAAAATCTAATTGCAAATTCTACCGACCTACCTACCTATCTGTCAAAAGGTGCTTGGGTTTTTTTTTTTTTTTTACTTAATTCACAGACAGGAATGTCAGCATTGCTAAGGTTTTTCTGTAACTGACAGCTGAAATTTGGTATTCAACAGTCATACACATTCCAACATAACATGACTTTTCCTTCTGTTCAGAGCATAGTCTGTGACATGATAACAACAAGCCATGAGCCAAGGCATAGGTGGCATAAAATAATATGCTATAGGAATTTCCTCTCCTCTACTCCATAAATACTCAAAGCAACCTCAGATAGAATGAAAATGAATGAAGTTGCAGAAGCAACTAGAAATACAGAAAGTTTGAAAATGAGATTTCCCATATATTAAGCCTCATATTGTGAATTGAAAATTTACAAAGCAAGAAGCAGGGCAAGCATTAGAACCAGAGCCGGCCCTAGGTATTTTTCAAGTGTAGGTGAACAGAATTTTGGCGCCCCCCCTCCCAAACCAATCACTGAAAAATAAAAGCGTTGGATAAGCAAAAATGTTGGATAATAAGGAGGGATTAAGGAAAAGCCTATTAAACATAAAATTACATTAAGATTTTACAAATTAAGCACCAAAACATCATGTTTTACAAGAAATCAACAGAAAAAGCAGTCTTGACTGCGCTCCCATATGTTTTGCGCCCGAAGCGACCGCTTAATTCACCTCATTGTTGGACCGGCCCTGATTAGAACAAAAGTATATACATCCATACACACAGAACATTATAGCTGTTGTCATATGACAAACAATATTCTCTCTTGAATTGGCAACTAATGAATTCAGCTTCACTGCTTTTCTCTGCTTTTTACTGTCAAATGACATGATCTGATTGTTCTGAATTTTTCAGGCTGAGCAATGTTTTAATTCCCAGTGCAAACATTTTAAGAAAGGTTGATTTAGCTACATTCTTTTCAGGCTTTTTAAAGGGAGCAAAACAGATTATTCTGCTCTTTACTAGTACTTCCTAATTTCATCTTTCATTTTTATTCAATGTTTTCTTACATCTTTGATTCTCATTTGACTTTTTATAAAAGATTCTATGAAAATATATATAATGCAGTCTTTGCATAGCAAAGCTAATTATGTAGTTCATGCAGAAATAACAAGCATAGCCCTAATATTTATACCACCGCCTTCCAAATCCCTTCATTCATCTTTTTTTTTCTCATTTCAGAAAGCATAAAAATTGGAATAGTTGTTCCACAGTGGAAAAATAACACTTGATTTCACATTGATTTCACAATCAATGATTTCACAATCAGTAAGCACTGTAAATCCTAGTTTATATGTTTTTATAAGAAGCTAAGCAATTTGCCCCTCAAATATAAATTCTACCCTATCAAATGGAGTTTTCCTTCAGTTGCTAAATTTCTGGCATTGCAGAGAGTGAGACACTGAAAATAATTAACATCTAGAACTATTATATTTCCTCTGTTTGCATTTTCTGTGTACTTTTTCTTTCCCCTTTTCTAAGAAGATCTAATATGATGTTTTTAAACGTTCAATGATATTTCAAGATACTGCAGTGTTAGAAATTAAGGTGCTAAAGGTAAGTTTCATGGGAAGGAGAACTCTTATTTGTCAGGGAAATTTTGCCCCCCCCCCTTTCTATCTACATCTTCAAAGCAATCCCAGACACAACATTTCATTACAAGGAATAAGTGAATATAATAAGGTTCTGTGCCAGATTCAGCTGGAATTGGCCATTTGCACATTTTTCAGCTGCTTGCAGCACTGCACCAATGATTAGCCTGAACCAAAATATGCAAATAAGCATTCACATTATTATCTAAGCTTGGGTCAATCCTTTTCTATGATGGCATGGATGGGATGATTTTGGCAAGACAATGAATTTGTTCCAAGTTTAGTTGAACTTTAAGGGAGCTCTCTTAGGAGCTGAACTTGTTTAGAAAATGAAGTTTGGCACTTTGGATAGCCCCTTTAATTTTAGGGGACAGCACAGAGGAAATTCATGACCCCTATTACATAGCTACCATTAACTGCCATTGCTATAAGCTATAGTAAGATAAATAATCCTGCCATTTATCGCTCTTCTATTAAATTTCCCATTTCCACCATGTTTTTGTTTAACTATGAAAAACTAGCATTCCCAATAATGATAAATCCATCACAATTCAAAAGAGAGCCTGAGACTTCCTAGTATTCAGATCTTACATACTTACAGAAATGCATTTACACACACACACACTTGACTTGCAAATCTGGAAAACTGTGCTTCTAAACTAAATGTATGCCAAAGAAAAACTGCTAGGCGGAGTTGATCCACCAAACCAGCATTTTTTTCACTGACAGAAAGACAGTAGATTTCTGAGAGAAATTTAGAAGAAGGGCAAGAGGATCATAATATCACATCCCTTGTACCCAATAGATGGTGATCAGAAACAGACAGCTTTCATAAGAGAAATTTCATTAGTTGTTATTTTTAGTGTGCAGAGACAAATTTAACCTCTAAATAATTATCTAATTCTTTCATAACAGTAAAACCTCAACATTTTCCAGGCACTGGACTGCCTGGAGGCATAGAAACAAATAGAATAGAAAAGGAAAAGGCAATGGAAAGGAAATACATTGGATTTGGGTGTTATTGCTGCTATGACTTTTCTAACCTTTTCTTCTTGAAAGCTGAAACATAACCATAGGGGAGAAGAATAGCTCTGCACTGAAGCTTTCCTCCTGGCAAGAAGGGCTAAGTAGTACCAATGATCTCTAAAAAGGGGGTGCATTTCCTCACTTATACAGCTTTATTTTCTGTACTGAATTTCTGAATCTGAAAGCAAGGCTAATGACACAAAAGAATAAGGATGTAATTCTAGGCTTCTTTAAGCCTGAATTCTGGAATGGACAAAGTGGCCCAATCCAAAGTTAACCCTCAATTTGTCTGTTTCTCCTACCTGTGTTTTGAAGAAAGATGAGTAAACACCTCTCCAAGAACTGCAGTTCAACTTTCAAACACACTGTAGGCTCCCAGACTGTTTGACATAACAGAATGCTTATTTTTCAACTAAAGAGAGCCAGATATCTGATTAAGCTCAAGCCACCATCCTTAAGAATTGCCTTTACTGAGCTGCGATTCCAAGTAATGCCTACAGCAGTGTTAGATGGTCGCTATCATAATGTGCCATGGGAAAATAGACTATGTATCTGCGGCCAAAGTCAGGTAGAAGACATTGTGCATTACATGTTAGTTTGTCCATTGTATAGTGCCCCAAGAGAAAGACACCTGGAACCCCTGTTGACTCAGGGTAAAGGGAATTGCTTAACAGAAACGGTGTATTTTCTGCTGAGTGACACAAACAACTATGTAACTCACAATGTAGCCCTGTTTGCTCTATCTGCAAAAAAGATCAGAAAAATAGAATTAGATAAAATTGCCATCAACTGCTGAGGAGACTCAAAGGATTAAGTGGACTCACAATATGCATCTATATGTGAACTCTTTTGCATTTTTTTAACATTACTCTTAACTGGCATTGTTTTAGCTCCTTGCGGGAGCATGATTATGGCTTCTGCTCAGTATCATTGGAGTCTATTGCTCCGAGGGTACTATTGTGTACATGCGTTGCTTTTTGTCATGGCCTTGGGCCCGTACAATAAACTATTTTGATGATGATGATGAGAACTAGATTTCCAACCACTTTTCACTCTAGCTAGAATGGCTCACTCCTGCCATAATGCTTTTCCTTCAGCTGTTTTAATAGTTATACTATTACTATTGCATGCTCAGTCTGGAATTGTTCTTCAGATACTTAGCTGAGGTCTTCCCTAGTCTCCTGCATGAGATATTTTAACTCATTGGGAGTCAACTACATGGGTGGAAAGGACCAACTTTCCTTCAAACTCTCTCCTCTATGGTGCACTTTTTTCCATAAAGAAAGTCCAAATAATCTCATTCCCCTCTACAGTCAAAATGATGACACCATAGATTCCCATAGGTTCCATAGAGCACTGTATTCAGAGCTCTATGGAATCAGCTAAAAGCAATATTTCTACTCTTACACCTACGGGAAGGCCCAAAACAATACTATTATCACTGATATCCAATAGCATGGGAATTAGATGCACGCCATTATTTGGTGAAAGTCATAGTTCAAAACAGAGTAGAAATCAAGATCTAACAACAAATTTATAACAAACTAGCTGTGCTCGGCCACGCGTTGCTGTGGCTTATGGGAATACTTTGTTGGCCAGGTGGAATTGCAGTGAATAGTCTAAGTGCAGCGAGTATGAATGCTACAATTAGTCAGCTTGATTAGCATTTTATGGCCTTGCAGCTTCAAAGCCTGGCTGCTTCCTCCCTAGGGTTATCCTTTGTTGGGAGGTGTTAGTTGGCCTTGATTGCTTCCTTTCTGGAATTTACAATTTCCCTGTTTTCAGAATGTTACTCTTTATTTACTGTCTTGATTTTAGAGATTATATTGTTCTGTATTATTATAGCACAGTAATTATTATATATTATATATGATATTATATGATCTGCTTAGAACTGGATTATATGAGGCCCCTTCTACACAGCTGTATAAAATACATGGCAGTGTGGACTCAAGATAATCCAGTTCAAAGCAGATACTGGTTATTATGTGTCTTGGCATTCTGGATTATATAGCTGTGTGGAAGGGCCTTAAGTCTACACTGCCATATAATCCAGTTCTAATCAGATAATCTGTATTTTATAGGCAGTGTGGATGAGGGCTAAGTGAACTCTGTCTGTGCCCTGGGTGCCATTTTGACTAAAGGGAGTTGCTAGGATGTGAAGGGGGTAGGGCCTAAATGCAGCAGGGCCTACCTTTCTTAACCAGCAGCCGGGGGGGGGGGGAGGCTTTTCCTCATAGGGTTGCTGTAGGGTGACATGCAACTTGAATGCCTGCATAGGTATCCACTTATACATAAGCATGGATTTCATTAGTATCCCATTACCCTGTTATAAACCACAGGCAAAGTACAGACTAGACCTGAAAAAGTTGAGCATTTCCAATCACCACTTAAATAACTGGTGGACAACACATGGTCTGTAGACCACACTCATTTTGTGGCCCCTGGGTTTTCCTGCACCCCCTTCTTTAAAAAAGACTTTATATTTATATAAGGTTTGAGGAGCAAAAATCCCCATTAAAAAATCCCCATTAAAATAAATCTGTAAATATTTTATTTTATAGACACACACGCCCTCCTGGAAGAGAGAGTTTTCTGAAAATAGAAAACTCCCATCCATTTCTAAATTATTTATGTGGGGATCCTGGGGCAAAAAAACAAAACAAAGGAAGGCACAGTGTTTTTATGATTTGTGAAGTGCTGTCTATTCTCCTGATAAAATCTAGATAAAGAGACAAGGCAACACCAAATTCTGGAGCAGGAATATAAGCCTTCACTTATTTCGTCTCACATGTGATGAATGTAAAAATTTAACAGATTTATTTCTTTTGAATGCACCTTTTCTGACTAAAGTTAAAACTTGTGATTATTTTGCAAAAAAAACTTATTTGTGCAAAAAACATTATTTTTATGGAAAATATGTTTTCATGCCAAAACATTGTGTTTTGAGCAAAACAGAAATATCTTGTGCACCCATATTGTATATTTTTAAACCAATTAAAATAGGGAGAAAGTTCTGGTTGTTTCATCCCACCACACGCCACTCAGAGGCTAGAAATCTTGCAGCACAGGATAAAATATTTTTAAAAAATATTTTAAATCTCAAGGACATAATATCTGTAAACATTCTGTATATCCCTTTTGGGTGTGAAAGATGGGGAGAGAGTCAACAGTCTGAAACATAATCCAAAGGTATTTTTGGTGGCCAAAGATACTTCTGCTTGTTTTTATCACATCTGGGTGTTTTTTTATGGTATAACCATCATAGAATCACAGAATGATAAATGCATAATGTGAAGCCAAGGGGGAACTAATATAAAACCTGACAATGAAAAAGTCTACATCTAAGTATCCATGACAAATGGCCATCTAATGTCGGTTTAACTCTCTGCATTGATCACCTCTCAAGACAGTCAGTTTTGCTGTCAAACAGCTCATCATAAAGTTCTTCCTTTTTGTGCTATAATTTTATTATGTTTGCGTTTTATTTTCCATTTCTTTTCTATTATTGACTTGGCCTTTTCACTGCCATTGTACATAGTACTATATCATAATAACTAATGCATTATTGCGAACATGTTCAGTGAGATACTGATATGACAAGTTTATAAATGTAAGTTCAATCAAATTTAGAAGAACTAATGTAGCAGCTATAGGTCTGATAAATAATACATATAAACAAAACTAAAATAAAATACCCAAGAATACTGACTGCACCATGAGTTCTGGCTGGCAGGTGAGATGTTGGGTGCTCAGAATGACTATCATTTTAATTCCACCTATATCTTGTATATCTTTTCCTCAAAAAGACATACATTCCAGTGTTTGCCTTTTAAAAACTTTTACCATGTACATGTCCACTCAGATATTAACTGACCTCAATGTTATTTGCTATCAGTTAAATGTTATGAGGTCTCATGTTTCATGTGGCTCCTTCTGTATATACAACTGATTGAAATGTCAATTATATATAAAATGTTCTGAAAAGAGTTTAAACAAATATATTAGAAATGTGAAAAACTAACATGAGAGTACTCACCATTATTCCAGTAAGCAAGCAGACTCCTTTCCCACAGTACGTATTAGGTACCATATCACCATATCCAATGGAGAGAAAAGTTATTGAAATCAACCACATTGCTCCAAGGAAGTTGCTAGTAACATCCTGTTGATCATGATACCTGAAAAACAAAATTTCCTTACCATAAATTCTTCAGTACAGCTTTTTAGCTTTGAAAAGTATTTTCGGACTTCAATAATATTTTTGTGAATTCAATTATACTATTAGCAGCATACTTTTTCTGCTTTTTGATCACAGTTCACAAATAAAGGCATAAAGGATTGTGTTGTATATACATTGGTAAAATCCACTGTTGTGTGTGGAAACATGTATATCTGCTAGTAAATATGGAGATTATTTTGTCTTCAATAATGCTGATTTTCTGGCCATTCCAAGAAATCTAACATATTGCAATAACAGCACAAACAAAATAACAGGTCAAGTTTTAAAAGGATACACAAAATTATAAAATAGGAAGTTGGCAAATCTAACTGTTTGCATACAAACAGGATACAAACATAAAATACAATGGGACTCAATCTGAAAAATGCCACCCTACAAATCAGTATCTGCTTAGGCCAGATAAAATGTATCAACACTGTTTTCAAATAGTATTACAGGCAATCCCCAAATTACAAACAAGATGGGATCGGTAGGTTTGTTCTTACGTTGAATTTGTATGTAAATCGAAACAGGCGCATTTGTTAAGTGTAACTCCAGCCACACACACACACACAAACACACACACCTTTGGATACCACAGGGAAGGGTTAACACGCCTGTGGTTTTCTTTTGCTGTCCGTGCCCCTATTCAGTAGATTTCCCCTCACTTTCTGTTCCTGTGAGAATTAGATTTTTAAAAATTTAGCATGTTGTGGAAACAAGTATTTGTGGTAAAGTTCCATGGAGACTCCTTTTCCCTCCCTGATAACTCTTCCAGGAGTGAATTTTCCTTCTAAAGGATAGATTTCTCTTACTTCATGTTGTCTCACTCCTGTTCTTAACTATGAGTTGTTTGTAAGTTGGTTTTTTGTAACTCGGAAAATGCCTGTATTATCCATTTAAACTTCAGAAGATCAATAATGAAGTGTCACAAGTTATGTTGGAGACATTCTTCTGAAATAGGTGCTTGGAAACTTATGTGGTTAAGATGTTCCAAAATATTTAGGTTTTGGGCGGAGCTGTTGGAACAGATAAGTGAAATGATAGGTCAGAAAATTATTGCAAAGGAGCATTACTACCTTGTTTCCATATTTGAAAGTGAAAATGGGAATCTGCCAAAAGGAATCTCAAAGCACATTAAGTATTACATGATTAGAAATACAGTAGAACCCCGGTAGTCCGAGTTAAACGGGCGGACCTCTGCTCGGTCAACCGGATAACTCAGATTACCAGGCGCTGCAAACGCCCCCCAATCCAGCCCTCGTCCCAACCGCGGAGAAGCCTCTCAGTGGGGATGAAGGCTGGATTGGGAGGCGCTGCAAACGCCTCCCTATCCAGCCCTCGTCCCAACCGCGGAGAAGCCTCTCCGTGGGGACGAATGCTGGATTGGGAGGCGCTGCAAACGCCTCCCTATCCAGCCCTCGTCCCAACCGCGGAGAAGCCTCTCCATGGGGACGAAGGCTGGATTGGGAGGCGCTGCAAATGTCTCCCTATCCAGCCTTCGTCCCAACTGTGGGGAAGCCTCTCCGTGGGGACGAAGGCTGGATCGGGAGGCGCTTGCAGGAGGCCTCCCCACGGTTGGGAGCACCCACTGAACCAAGGGGCTCTCCCTCCCTTTGGTGGAGGCCTGGAGCCAGGGAAGCGACTCCCGCTTCCCTGGCTCCAAGCCTCCGCCAAAGGGAGAAAGCTCTTTCGTTCGGCGGGTGCTTGGAAGAAGCACCCGCTGAACGAAAGGGCTCTCCCTCCTTTTGGAAAGTCCCTTCATACGGCAGGTGGGTGAACAGGGAGGGCCGCAATCTACCTAGCTTGCTATCTACCTAGCAACACGCAGGGGCCACCTCCCAAGGGGCGAGCGCCCCGTGTGTGTTGCTAGGCAGCTTGCTATCTACCTAGCAACACGCACGCCAGTGAGCAGGTGAACGGGGATGGCCTTTGCGGCCCTCCCGTTCACCTGCTCGGATTGCACGGAGGCTTGGACGAGCGGGGCTCGAACGAGCGGGGTTTTACTGTAGTCAAATCATAGAAAATATCAGAAGATCTCTCACTACAGATGTGGCTAAACAGAAAATGGACTGAAGTTCTTTCAGAAATGTTAACACACAAAGTGAGAGCATCATTGTTGTCATGTATTATGTACCTTAACAGCTTAAGATGAAACCCCTATAATGCAATTGATATTGGCTGCAGCAACCTCTTTGAGTCACTTGTTCATTTTTCTAACATGATTTTAAAAAAAAAAACAAAAAAAAACCCCGTACAAGTTATACCTGTAGAGTGTACTATTTCCTATATTTCTTGTGTGCATCCAGAGGGGCTTACCGTGTTTCCCCTAAAATAAGACCTCCCCAAAAAATAAGACCTAGCAGGGGTTTGGGGGGATTGCCAAATATAAGGCCTCCCCTGAAAGTAAGACCTAGCAACTAAGTCTGCAGGAGAGTTCCATTGGGAAGCATGGCTGCAGGGCTAAAGCAGCACTCATACACAACGGAGGGAGGGAGAGAAAGTGCTTGCTTTCTGTGCCTCCCTGCCTTGCCTTGCCTTGCCTGTCCCCCAGCCGCGGCTTGAAAAACCTTCCATGGCTGCTGCTGCGCTGCCGTTTCTTCCTTGGGAGACAAGACTCCGTCCTGGCCATGCTCGCTTCGCTCCCAAGGCTTCTGATTGGCTCCTGGAGCCAGGGCAAGGGAGGGTGGGAGGGAAGGAAGAGGGCTTTACACTCGTCCTGCTACTTCTGCTTCTTAAAGGTACAGGACGCATAGGGATTCTCCTCTCATCCTTATTCCTATCCTATGCCATGAAACTTATTATTTTATACTATTATTCTATTACCATATTATTATATCATTATATTATTATTCTATTATAATATTATATTTTCATATTATTATATTATTATTCTGTTATTATTATATTCCATTTTATATTATCCTATTAATATATTTTATATCATTATATTCTATACTATTCTATTATATTATCATATTATTATTATTTTATTATTATTATTATTAGCATATTCTGTTATTATTATATTCCATTTTATATTATTGTGATGAACCATGGGCCTTGTAGTCCTGCTCAGGACATTGTAATCCCTGATGAAGATGAAAACTTGGGTTTTTTACCTTCCCAGTCTGAACTGGATTCCTCTCAGCCAGATCCTTCCCAGGCAGATCTGGAAACCTTGCACCTGCAAGAAAGTTGTGCCCCAGAAGTATGTCAAACAACCCCAGAGCCTACTTCTCCTGTGTTCTTGCGCCGGGAGTTTTGTAAACAACAGAGAAGTTTGGATTCAGCTTCGCGCAGGAGTGCGAGGATAGCAGCTAAGAATGTTGCCAATTAACATTGGTTCTCGTGAGAATCTTTAAGGAGTTTAACATCTGGTCTCAGAGTTTAGCTTTCGTTTCTGTTTCCCAGAGAACCGCTTTGGTGAGAAAGTTGGACTCTATATAGGTGTTTTGCCCGCGTAGCAACTTCGCGGAGTCAATTCGTCAGCCTACGGAGCGAGTTGTGTCTGGACAGCGCGCTCCGATTCAAGCCTCGCTTCAGCTCAAGCCTTGCCTTGCTATCCAGCCTTCGCCTTGCTTCCCAGCCTTTGTTTACCTACGGACTTTGCCTTGTTTCCCAGGACTAATCCTTGCCTTGTTTCACGGATTTTACCAAGTTATTCCACGGACCTTGTTCTTGTTCTTAGTTACCTTGTTCCACGTTCAAGCCTTGTTTCAAGTATCAAGTTATTTCCTAGCCACGCTCAAGTTTTATGGACTAAGGACCTTGTCATCTCCCCTCACTTTGCTTGGCAAAGTGTGTGTTTCGGTTATTGGATTACAACTTTGGACCTTAATATTTCTTATTGGACATTGCTTTTTTGGACTAATTCTGACCTTTCCTGAAGGGTCTAATTCTGGACTATTTTCTATACTTGTTTTTATTAACTTTATATATTCCTTCAATAAAGATATTAGTTAGATTCTGGCCTCTGTGTATGGTTATTGGTGCCTCTGCCGCCTGGGTCGTGACAGTTTGACTCCGCCACCCATAAGCACCAACTAACCGAGGCCAGGATGTCTACCGGAGCCGCGCCGGCTGGACAGCCGCTCAGCTACACCATCAGCAAGGACGAAGTGGACCGCATCCGTGACAGACTCAACGCGCAGGATGGAGAAATAAAAGGGTTGAGGGAGCGCGGAGTTCGCCTCCCGGCCATGGCGTTGCCTACCAAGTTTTCTGGAGAAGCTGCTAAGGTTCATGTTTTCCGCCGCCAATGTCAAGCTTATCTAGAGGCCCGTGATGCCGAGTTTCCCCAAGAAGACATCAAGGTGGCGTGGGTCTACAGTCTTCTAGACGGACCAGCGGCTAGCTGGGCGACGGCCCTGTTTGATCAAGCCTCCCCCCACCTAAGTTCAGCACAACGCTTCTTGGATCACCTTAAGGAGACCTGGGGAATCGAGGACAATTTGGAGGCAGCCGGTCACAAACTCCGGCGCCTCCTTCAAGGAGACAGACCCATGTCTCAGTACATAGCCGAGTTCCGCGTGCTGGCCCACAACACCGGCTGGAACGATGTAGCCCTCAGAGGACAATTTCGGGAGGGTCTCAACATTGAAATGCTGGAAGAAATCTCCAAGGTGGATCCTTCCCAGACCCTCGAGGCACTCATTGATCAATGTTTACGGGCTGAAGTCATGATTGCCAACAGGAAACAATGGGTTCGAGGCCAGGGCGGTAGAGCCGGGGCAAAACCCCCCGCTCCCGCCAGTGTTCAGCCACGTCCGGTGTGGAGACCCCCGCCGCCAACCCCATACCCCAGAGGAGGCGAGGAGGTGCCGATGCAGTTGGGCAATGTGCGTCCCAGACTAGATGCCGCCGAGAAGGCCCGTCGTCAACGCTTGAACCTCTGCTGGTACTGCGGGAACGGGGGCCACTTCGCCAGAGAGTGCCCAGCCAAAGGGAAGCCTGCCGCCCGGCTTGCGGCGGCGTCCTCCACGGAGTCGAAGGCGTCTGAGCCGACTGGCACACAGCCGGCGGGGGAAGCCAACGACCGGGTGTAGAGAGGCTCGCCAACCCGGTCAAAAAATCCATCCAAGAGCCGCCAACCGGGGTCCTGTTCCTTCTCGTGGTCACATTGTGGTCAGCAAAAAGGGGACCCGTCATGATCCACGCCATGATAGACTCTGGAGCTACCAACAATTTCATCGATAGAGAGTATGCCGACTCTCTGGGATTACAATATCATGATTTCAAGAATGCCCGTGTGGTGCAAGCCATAGACGGCCGTCCCCTCAAGACGGGCCCCGTAAGCCAGTGGTCGGAACCCACCAGGATGTGGATAAGGGAACATATGGAAGAGATTTCCTTCTTTGTTACCGAGGTTCCCCATTTCCCTGTGATTTTGGGAATTCCATGGCTGACACTCCACGACCCTAACATCTCCTGGTCCAACAGAGAACTGCAGTTTGCTTCACCGTACTGCCAAAACCATTGCCTCGTAGCCAAGGTATGCCATGCCACAGACTCCGAGCCCATCATCACCTTGCCAAAGAAGTACTCCGAGTATTGGGATGTATTCAATGAGAAAGAAGCCGAAAATTACCCCCACATAGACCTTATGACTGTGCCATTGACTTGGTGGAGGGGGCCCCGATCCCGCGAGGGCATCTCTACTCCCTGACTGAACCAGAGCAAGAAGCTCTCAGGGAATTCTTAGAGACAAACCTTCGCAAGGGGTTCATCAGACCCTCTCAATCCCCAGCCGCCTCCCCAGTGATGTTTGTGAAGAAGAAGTCAGGGGAATTACGCTTGGTGGTGGACTACAGAGCATTGAACAATATCACCAAGCGGAACAGCTATCCCCTGCCCTTAATCTCGGATCTACTGGACCGACTTCGAGGAGCCAAGGTCTACACCAAGCTGGATCTTCGGGGGGCTTATAATCTAGTTCGCATCAGAGAAGGGGACGAGTGGAAGACCGCCTTCCAGACTAAATTCGGATTATTCGAGTCCCGAGTTATGAATTTCGGTTTATGCGGAGCTCCCGCAACGTTCCAGCATTTTGTCAACGATATTTTTCAGGACTATCTAGACAGATTCTTGATAATCTACCTGGACGATTTTTTGGTGTTTTCCAGATCACAATCAGAACATGAGAACCACGTCAAAATGGTGTTGCAACGACTGCGGGATCATGGACTTTATGCCAAGCTAGAGAAATGCGCTTTTGATCTACAAGAGGTAGATTTCCTTGGCTACCGCATCTCGCCTCTAGGGCTTTCCATGGATCCAGCCAAAGTTTCAGCAGTATTGGAATGGCGGGCGCCAACTAACAAGAAAGAGGTGCAGCGTTTCTTGGGGTTCGCGAACTACTACCGCAAGTTCATTCCAGATTTTGCCCGCTGGTCCGACCCCATCACTAGCTGCATCCGTGGAAAGCAGCCTTTCCGCTGGACTGATCAAGCAGAGAAAGGGTTCCAGCAACTGAAGAAACTATTCACCTCCCAGCCAATTCTACAGCACCCAAATCCTGGAACCCCTTTTGTGGTGCAAGCGGACGCCTCTGATGTGGCAATTGGGGCTGTACTCTTACAACCGGTGGGAGATCACCTCCACCCCTGTGCCTTTTATTCTCGTCAACTAACCACACCAGAGAGGAATTACACCATTTGGGAAAAAGAACTACTGGCCATAAAGGCAGCCTTTGAAACTTGGAGACATTGGCTAGAAGGGGCCAAATTCCCCATTGAAGTCCACACTGATCATCGTAATCTAGAACATCTAAGAACTGCCCGCAAACTAAATCAGAGGCAGCAACGTTGGGCTTTATTCTTTGAACGTTTCAACTTCCAGATCCATTATGTGACCCCAGCTCAAACCAAGCAAGCAGACGCCCTGTCACGTAAACCGGAATACGCTGCAGGACGCAAGGAGACCTTTGAATCCCAACTGCTACAACCTGAGAACTTTGCCACGCTCACAGTGGGGAACACCAAATCCAGTCCCATTGGTTCAACTTCCCCTACTCCAGGACCCATCTGTGCTCAAGAAATCAGGGCTAGTCAGCAAGCAGATGCCTGGACGCAGGACCAACTTCGCCAAGGTCTGCATTTTCCCTTTTCGCTTAAAGATGGGCTGCTCTGCTATAGAAATCATGTTTATATCCCACCCGGACCGGGCAGGGAAAAAGCGCTTCGTCTGTGTCATGACTGCAAACCAGCAGGACACTTCGGACTATTTAAAACCATGCATTTGATCCTAAGAGATTTTTGGTGGCCCAAGATCCGCAAGGATGTGGAAAAATATGTCAACACCTGCCCAGTATGCCAGCGCTCCAAGATACGAAGGGAGAAGCCCTCAGGGCTTTTGCACCCCCTTCCTACCCCATCTCGCCCATGGGAAATAATTTCCGCGGATTTCATCACTGACCTACCACCTTCCTGTGGATTCACCACGATCTTAGTGGTGGTGGACCTATTCACCAAGTTAGCCCATTTCATTCCCTGCGAAGGCCTCCCCACGGCCAAAGAAACTGCGGATCTATTTCTTCAGCATGTTTTCAGACTACATGGATTGCCCAAGAGTTTAGTCACAGACCGTGGATCTCAATTCACCTCTCGTTTTTGGAAGGCACTACAAAAACTACTGGGCATAGACTCTCGCTTATCTTCAGCTCATCATCCCCAAACAGATGGGCAAACGGAGCGCACCAATGCCACTTTGGAGCAGTATCTTCGCTGTTATGTAAACTACCAACAGGACAATTGGGCTTCTCTGTTACCACTGTCTGAGTTTGCCTACAATAATGGAGTTCAAGCTTCTACAAAAGAAACGCCGTTCTTTGCAAACTACGGTTTCCATCCACGTTTCTTTCCCCCTGTCATTGAAACTTCAGAAGTTCCCGCAGCAGAGGATTGGCTGCAGGAACTCACAGCGGTGCAACAACTTTTGCTCCAGCAACTGGACCAAGCCAAGGAGGACTATAAACGCCACGCTGACAAACACCGCCAGCCGGGCCCCGAAATCAAGGTAGGAGATCGGGTTTTTCTGTCCACTCGCTTTCTGCCCTCCCACCGCCCATGCCGGAAGTTAGATGCCCGCTTCATTGGCCCCTATCCAGTGGTGGCGCAATTAAACCCCGTGACTTTCAAACTCCAACTTCCGCGTTCAATGCGCATTCACCCAGTGTTTCACCGTTCCCTGCTCCTTCCGGCGGATGGTGTGCGTCCTGATACAGACCAACCGGCCCCCCCTCCTGTTTTGATGAATGGGGAGGAGGAGTTCGAGGTTGAGGACATTTTGGATTCTCGCTTTCATCGCCGCCGCCTACAATATCTCATTGACTGGGTGGGTTTTGGGCCTGAGGAACGCTCTTGGGAAGACGCCTCCACAGTCCATGCTCCTGATCTAACCCGTCGCTTCCATCTGACCTATCCCACCAAACCGCGACCTCGCGCCTCGGGGAGAGGACCCCAGTTTGGGAGGGGCCCTGAGGAGGGGGATAGTGTGATGAACCATGGGCCTTGTAGTCCTGCTCAGGACATTGTAATCCCTGATGAAGATGAAAACTTGGGTTTTTTACCTTCCCAGTCTGAACTGGATTCCTCTCAGCCAGATCCTTCCCAGGCAGATCTGGAAACCTTGCACCTGCAAGAAAGTTGTGCCCCAGAAGTATGTCAAACAACCCCAGAGCCTACTTCTCCTGTGTTCTTGCGCCGGGAGTTTTGTAAACAACAGAGAAGTTTGGATTCAGCTTCGCGCAGGAGTGCGAGGATAGCAGCTAAGAATGTTGCCAATTAACATTGGTTCTCGTGAGAATCTTTAAGGAGTTTAACATCTGGTCTCAGAGTTTAGCTTTCGTTTCTGTTTCCCAGAGAACCGCTTTGGTGAGAAAGTTGGACTCTATATAGGTGTTTTGCCCGCGTAGCAACTTCGCGGAGTCAATTCGTCAGCCTACGGAGCGAGTTGTGTCTGGACAGCGCGCTCCGATTCAAGCCTCGCTTCAGCTCAAGCCTTGCCTTGCTATCCAGCCTTCGCCTTGCTTCCCAGCCTTTGTTTACCTACGGACTTTGCCTTGTTTCCCAGGACTAATCCTTGCCTTGTTTCACGGATTTTACCAAGTTATTCCACGGACCTTGTTCTTGTTCTTAGTTACCTTGTTCCACGTTCAAGCCTTGTTTCAAGTATCAAGTTATTTCCTAGCCACGCTCAAGTTTTATGGACTAAGGACCTTGTCATCTCCCCTCACTTTGCTTGGCAAAGTGTGTGTTTCGGTTATTGGATTACAACTTTGGACCTTAATATTTCTTATTGGACATTGCTTTTTTGGACTAATTCTGACCTTTCCTGAAGGGTCTAATTCTGGACTATTTTCTATACTTGTTTTTATTAACTTTATATATTCCTTCAATAAAGATATTAGTTAGATTCTGGCCTCTGTGTATGGTTATTGGTGCCTCTGCCGCCTGGGTCGTGACAATTATCCTATTAATATATTCTATATCATTCTATTCCATTCTATTATTCTATTATATTATCCTATTATTATATTATTATGCTATTCTGTTATTATATCCCATTATTATATTATCCTATTAATACCATATTATTATCATATTCTGTTATTATTATATCCTATTATTATATTATCTCATTAATATATTGTATATCATTATATTATTATTATTATATTATCATATTATTATTATAGTATATGATATTATTCATCATTCATGACTACATTGAAACTAGAATAGAGAGAAATCAACGTGGAAACCTTGTGAACCCTAAACTGCAAGAGGTACCATAGATTGTTGTACATGTAAATAATGGTAGTAACAAGAAATTCTTGATAGGATTCATAGTTTGTCTGGTTATGCTGGTTTGTGATGACAACTACTTTACAGTATATAATAAATGTTCATTTTGTTGTTCAACAATAAATGTGAGCTCTTCTTCATGGAAAAATAAGACATCCCCTGAAAATAAGACCTAGTGCATCTTTGGGAGCAAAAATTAATATAAGGCCCTGTCTTATTTTCGGGGAAACAGGGTATATAGACGTGCACCAAAATAAAACAAACTAAATTATTTTGCAACAAAAATAAAAAGGTAAGAACTGTCTCACAATTAAAAATAAACAGAAGAAATCTAAAACCGACTGTTAAACAGAACATATTCTGGAAAAATAAAGCTGCTATAAAGAACACAGTCTTGTAGAAAACAAAATGCAGATTGATTGAGAGAATTAACAAAGAACATCTGCACACAGCTATGATTGGGTTTAACATAAACAGCTCAAGCAATGCCAATCTCACAAACTTTTTTCCAAAACAACTTTAATGAGGAAACACTGGAGCACCTTTTAACTGCAGAATGATTGGAGGCAGCTTTAGCAGTTTCACCCAAGACAAAAAATAGCTTAATTATCAGTGTCCTTCAGATGACTTTCCCACTGAAGCTGTGTATATCTCTTTTTAATAACACATTACTCCATGGCCTTGATCAAGTGCTTTCTCAGTTTTCCACCACAGGATGATTCGCTATGAATTATTTTATGCGGCTGTGATTTAGCACCATTTAATTTACTAGATTAGTAATTCCAGTAAAGCTATTATGGTTATAATAAACAATTCTGAAACTGCGCTGCTGGTATTGCTAGATCATTAAAGCACACACACAAAAGAGTGAGGCAACAGATATAGTGATCTTATAAACACAGATTCAACGCTTATACAAACTATATTGCACCACCTTCAGTATAACTGTAGAAGGTTTATTGTCCTGAGCAACTTGTGTCTGGCAGCTACAATAAGTACATACTGAAAAATATTAAAAACTCATAGGATTGACTCTATTTTCAATTATTAATATAAATAATTGACTGTTAGTCCTATTGTATCTGTAAAAGGCTGTACCTTCTGTAATTCTAATGTGTCATCACCAAGCAGGGTAAGTAGATGTGCACATCTTGAATTGATTCTCAAGGCCATGTCACAGCTGATGCGATCTGGGCTGGCATTAGTCACACTATGCTTCCCATACACAATTGGTACTATTGGTGCTACCAATTAATTGTTGGCATAAACATGTAACTGTCAGGTTATGTGACAGTGTACTATATATGTCCCAATGCCAACTGACTGCAGAGGTTTATATGTACAGTACAACAGCCATACCTGCAGGACCAGTACTAGCATTTCCATCTACCTGCACATGACAAAATATGACTATTTATTTATGAAATTTATACCTTGCCTCAAGGGCCCATGACAACTTACAGCCAGTGAAAATATACAATACAGAAATTAAAAACAAATTAAAACCATAAACGTTAGGAAATTCTGTGAAACACTAATTAAAACCCCAATAAAATACATTAAAAACCACCCTGATAATACTTAAAGAAGTCAAAGGGCCATCCTAACCTTCAGATATCACTAGTTTCCTCCAAAGACTTCCTTGAGAGGGAAGGTTTTTAGACTCTTCATGAATGCCAACAAAGAGGGTACAGATCTTTTTCTTTTTTTAAAAAATTAATTTTTATTAGTAAAAGTGAAAAACAAAAAATAGAGTAACATGTATCCATATACAGCCGCAGAAGAAAAAGGAAGAAGAGAAGTAAAATAAAAAAAAATAAAAAAAAATACAGACAGGTATAACAATTTGCACTGTAGTGTCGCTAAACTAATGGATGAACACAGATTTGCTATACCATTGTTGTACCTTAGCTTATCCTTGTCCCCCTTGCCCCTCACCCGTGAACCCGACCCCCTAGACCTCCGATACCCCTCAGTAAGTATCACGTAACTGACCGTCAACTACCCCTGTATCTTCTTTCGCTAAATCCCCTTTATGGCTGTCATCAAATCTACCTTTGTCTTCTTTTCCAAATACCCAAATGCCAGCCTCCATTTATTTGCAAACTCCTCATTATTTCCTCCTCTGTTACTATTTGTCAGCTTGGCCATTTGGATATATCCCCCCAGTTTATCTCTCCAGTCTCTAATATTTAGCTCTTCTTCCCCCTTCCATGTTTTTGCGATTAATAGTCTTGCCGCAACAAAACAATATTGGCAAATTTCTTCATCTCCTGCGCTAATACGTCTTCTAAATAAACCTAATAAGCATGTCTCGGGGTTCTTCTTGACCTTATTGGTAATCATATTATTTGTTTCTTTCACCACTTTTATCCAGAATTCTTGAACTATATTACAGGTCCACCATAAGTGGAAAAATGTTCCTTTTACTTTCTTGCATCTCCAACAGGCCCCTCTTTCTGTTTTCTCTATTTTCGCCAGAAGCTCTGGAGTTATGTATGTTCTATAGAACATTTTAAACATATTCTCTCTAATTGAGCCGGCCAGCGAGAATTTAAACCCCTCTTTCCAAAGATATTCCCATTCTTCCAGGTCTATGTTTCTACCAAAGTCTCTGGCCCAAGAGATCATAACGGTTTTTATTTGGTTGTCTGCAAGGTTGTAGTCTAGAATAAATTTATAAAGCCTTGAGAGTAAGCCTTTGTTGCCTCTGTCTAAGATACATTCTAACTCGGATTTTTTGGATGCAAATCCCGCCGCCGCATCCTTTCTAAATCTATCATGCAGTTGGTAAAAACTGAACCAGTCTTTTAACCCTAATTCTTCTCTGCCCTTAAGTGCCCATTGCCCTCTTTCTTTAACTAAATATTCCTCATAAGTTCCTACTTCATTACATGTAGCTGGTCTCAAGACTGCTTCAAGTGGGCGCAGCCACAGAGGGGTTTTGGGCTCTATCCCCTTCTTGTATCTTTTCCACGTTGTTAAGAGACTGGATCTTATAATATGCCTTTTAAATTCTTTATTCACCTTGTCCTTTTCATCCCATAGATAAGCATGCCAGCCATATCTTAAATTGTGTCCCTCTAAATTAAGTAATTCTTTGTTGTCCAATTTAATCCAGTCCTTTAGCCAGCTAAAGTTAGCAGCTTCATAGTAGTATCTGAGATCTGGGAGTGCCAGGCCCCCTCTGTCCTTCACGTCAATAAGATTCCTATAGGCAATTCTAGCTTTTTTCCCATTCCAAATGAATTTAACCAAATCTTTCTTCCAGTTTTCAAACACCTTTACCCCCTTGATAATTGGTAAATTTTGAAACATAAACAGCATTTTGGGTAGCACCATCATTTTAATCACAGCAATCCTCCCTAGCCAGGTAAGTTGGAGTCTTTGCCAATTTTCAAGGTCTCCTTTTATCTCCTTCCACGTTTTGTCATAGTTATTTTGGTAGAGTTTGCTGTTTTTGTTAGTTAACCATAGTCCAAGATATTTTACTCTTGGCACTACCTTGCAGTTAGACAATTTCTCTAGGTCAGCCGTATCACAATTGGATAAATTTTTGGTTAGAAAAACCGATTTCTCCTTATTGATTTTGAAGCCCGACACCATGCTAAATTTGTTAATAACCTCAAATAATGCGCATGTACTTTTTAATGGTTCCCTTAAAAAGCAGACCAAATCGTCTGCAAAAGCCTTCCCTTTAAATTCGTGTCCTTTTACCCTGACTCCTTTGATTTCACTGGTCTCTCTAATTCTGATGTTCAAAATTTCTAATATCCAAATAAACAGTAGCGGCGACAGGGGACACCCTTGTCGAGTCCCTTTTTGAATTTCTATGTAGTTTGTCATTACGTCGTTTATTTTTAGCTTGGCCCTTTGTCTAGAGTAAATGGCTCCTATGGCCCTTCTAAAATGTTGTCCCACTCCAAAGAGCTCCAACACTTTCAACATATAATCCCACCGCACGTTGTCGAATGCTTTCTCTGCATCTAAAAACAATAGTGCAATCTCTCTGCTTGGGTCTTGTTCGGCATATTCTATTATATTTAGCACAGTTCTTACATTTTGGCTCAGATGTCTGCCTGGAAGGAAGCCTGCTTGATCCCCATGTATTATTTTTACTAAGATTTGTTTCAACCTGTTTGCTAAGATTACGGCAAATAACTTATAATCATTATTGACTAATGAGATAGGTCTATAGTTCTTCACTTGTTCCATATCTCTGTCCTGTTTGGGTAACAGAACTATTGTGGCTTCCTCCCAGGACTCTGGCATCTCTCCTGTTTGGAGCACTTGATTCATAGTTGAGAGCAGTAATGGGCCTAGCTCTTCTTTATACAACTTGTAGAACAGAGCTGAGAAACCATCCGGACCTGGGGTTTTATTTAGCTTGGCCTTGTCAATGGCAGACTTCAGTTCTTCCCATGTAATTTGTCTATCCAAGTCTGATTTCATGCTTTCAGAAAGTTTGGAGACCTTCATATCTGCTAAGTACTGATCTATTTTTTTTGTATCTGTCTGCGTGTTTTTATAGAGGTTTCTATAATAGGCTTCAAAGATTTTTTGAATCTTTCTTATATTTGAAATAGTCTCCCCTTTGTTTCTTATCCTGGCAATTAGTGGTCTCTTCCTATGATCTTTCACCTGCCACGCTAAGAGCTTGCCGGGTTTATTCGCATTTTCAAAAAAATTATGTCTCTTGTACATAATTTTTCTTTCTAATTCATTTGTTAAAAATAATTCATATTGCTGTTGGGCTTTTGCTAGATCTTGCTGTACTTTTTTCCTATCCACCTTGGACTTTTCTAATTCTTTCTCCTTATCTCTGATTTTGGTACGCAGCTGTACTTGTATATTGTTTTTTCTTTTACACCAGTTGGCATGTTGTTGGATACAGATCTAATCTCCCCTGGGAGGGCATTCCAAAGAGAGGGAGCCACGACTGAGAAGGACTCTGCTCTAGCAATCTTCACATGAAGATTTTTAGGAGTTTTCTAGATCATCTAGGCAAGTCAATGGTATGCTTCTGCCAGGAATTAGCATAAAGTCATGTTGAAAGACCTAACAAATTTCTAGAGCGGATATTTCCCTTGGAACTTTCCAGGTACTCCAATGTAACACAACAGTAACTTCTGACGGAAGTCATTCATTTCAATAGGATTTGCTATTATCCTCAGTTTCCTATTTCTACAGTAAATTCAGGAACACATCCTCCACCAACATGACGGCTGTGATGTATACAAATCTAAGCATATTGATTTAAAAAAAAGGTCTTAAAGGGTTTTATTAGAGTTCTGGATTTGATTTTGCACACTTACATCATTCACTGGTATCATTACTGTACTAGTGAACCTTATTTCTTAGCTGTACTTTCAAACTGAAAGCAATGTCAAACTAACTTAAACTAGGAGACGTCCTGAAACTTATGGCTACTGAAATATTCTATTTGACCCATTGAGAAGGAGGGGGAGAGAGAGTCAACATTTTTGTCTTTTGTTAATTTTATGAAAGGACACAGATGGTGGTCCTGCGATAAAACAATGGAATTTTGGAAAATGACACATAAAGAAAGTCAAAAACTATTGGAAGTAAACTACACAATGAGACCCGAAGCATATCTACTGGGAATATACGAAAAAGAATTTATTACCAATACAAACAAAGAAAAATTACTTATATATCTGGCAACAGCAGCCAGAAGAGTTTTTGCAAAAGAATGGAAAACAGAAAAGTTACCAACTAAAAAGACATGGCTAAATAAGGTTATGGCAATAAAAGATATGGATACGTTAACATACTTTTTAAAGAAGAACAATGAAAGAGGCCTAAAAGTGACTGACTGGTCATCCTTCGAGAAATATATTAAAAGGTCTTACCAAGTTTAGAAGCTGAAACTAAGACAATGAATTTGTTAGAAAAAGGGAAAGAAGAACTAAATAAGGAGAAGAAGAACGGAAGCCAAATTTTATTATTTTTTTCTCTTCTCTCCTTTTTTCCCCCATACCCCACCCACTCTCTGCCCTCTTTTTTTCTTTATTAGTCTTTTCTACCCTTTTATTTTATTCTCTTTTTTTTAGTAATTGCATTGGTTTTACTTTCATGAAATCTTTAATAAAAACTATTTTTTTAAAAAAAGAAAAGACACAGAGGAAACAATAATATTCATTAAAAGTAGTTACATTAATATCCATTTTTACCAAGATATTATGGCAGATGCAGACAGAAGTGTAATAGGCAGGGGTTGTATCCACTCTCTCCAGGGTTCAGCCAATTGAACATTATGAAGAAAAGTACAGAGAACCAGTGATGCAGTTAAATAAAAATATAACTGCCTGCTTCTTCTGCCCAGGCAGTGGCCCGTTCACAATACAGAATGAAAAAGCTATTACATTCCATTTGAACTTTCAAAGTTCCATCCTATGGAAGCTTGGGATTTGGAGTTTAGAGAGGGGCATTTAGAATAATCGCCCAGAAAGCTCCAGCGCCTCCCCAAACTACACACCCCAGATTTCCATAGACATTTAAAGTGGAATTATTATGCTACAGCTGTATAGTGTAGAAGGGCCCCAGGAAAAGGAAAACAAGAGAGGGAGTATGGTCAAATTTAGAAAATGTTATGAAGGATACAGCAAGTGACCTGAGAATAGCAAGCAAGTATTGTTTGTTTTAAGACAAGACTTTGAAAATAAAGCATCTTCATTTTATTGTGTATATAACCACGGGCTGAGCAAAATTTGTCAGAGGAATTTTCTAGGTCCTATTCACACACCAGTACAGACTCAGGCCTCTTCTACACAGCTGTATAAAACCCCACATTATGGCAATGTGGACTCAGATAACCCAGTTCAAAGCAGATGTTGTGGATTATCTGCCTTGATATTCTGGATTATATGGCTGTGTGGAAGGGCCCTTAATAACACACACTTGATCCTTTTCTTTCCCTTAAAAAACCTGGAATGAATTTTGGAGGAAGGTTAAAATAAGTTGATTGCCATGGGGAAGCTATAGGGATGCTCTTAGCTAAAGAATTATATCTTTGATGTTACAGGCCAATGGATACTCCACCACAGACATCAGAAGAGCTGCAAGGCCAAGAACAAGCCATGACAGACAAGACAAAGATCCACCCAGAGGAAAGGTGTTCTTACCATACATCAAGGGAACCACTGACCGCATAGGCAAACTGATGAAGAAGCACAACCTACAAACTATCTACAGACCCACAAAGAAAATCCAACAAATGCTACGGTCAGCGAAGGACAAGAGGGATCCTCTCTCCTCTGCAGGAGTCTACCGGATACCATGCAGCTGTGGACAAGTGTACATAGGGACCACCAAACGCAGTGCCCAAACAAGAGTCAAAGAACATGAAAGGCACTGCAGACTAATTCAACCAGAGAAATCAGCCATAGCAGAGCACTTGATGAACCAGCCTGGACACAGTATATTATTTGAAAACACAGAAATGCTGGACCATTCCAACAACTATCATGTCAGACTACACAGAGAAGCCAGTGAAATCCATAAGCATGTGGACAACTTCAACAGAAAGGAAGAAACCATGAAAATGAACAAAATCTGGCTACCGGTATTAAAAAAAACTCTAAAATCAAAACAGTGGATGGGAACCAACACTCTGAGGGCAGAGCACAGCTAATGACTAACAAAGGATGCCCCCAGGCAAGATACAAAAACCTTTCCAATGCTAATTAGGTTGATTAACTGAAACATTAATGCTGGCTTCCCAGTGACAAAGGACTCTTGCCACACCCTGGATTCTACACAGATATATATTCTTTCCTTTCCTTACTTAGTTTATCCACACCTCACAACCTCTGAGGATGCCTGCCATAGATGTGGGCGAAACGTCAGGAGAGAATACTTCTGGAACATGGTCACACAGCCTGAAAGACATACAACAACCCTGTGATCCCGGCCATGAAAGCCTTCGACAATAAATTGCTTTCTGCTAAAGCCATTCTCTCTATCCTCTATATGCCTCTATCACTTTTCTCCTTAGAGCAAAAGCTCATGGTTATCTAAGACCCCATCTACACAGACATATAATAATCTGCTTTGAATTGGATTATATGGCAATATAGACTAATATAATCCAGTTCAAAGCAGATAATCTGGATTTTATATGGCTTTGTAGCTGGGACCTTAATCACCTAAAAGTAGAACTTGCATCTGAAGGCAAGCCTTGAATTTTATCATTCTCATTCATTTTTTTCTTGTCCAAGAAACCACATTTATTTTTGCAGATAGTTTAATTATATTTTAATTATAACTCTTTGTATGTTTATATTAATATTGCGTTTGTTTTTATTTTTAAACCACTTTCAAAGTGGTGCAGTGGTTTTGAGTCCTATGGAAAAGATGGGATATAAATTATTAGACTCCATAAAATTGTTTCTTTAATCTTCAGCCTTAAAGATGTTAGGCTTTATAGATCCTTACTGCTCATCACAAAAAGCTCCCTGCACATTAGAGAAAATGTTCATATTTCAACAAAACTGCACAATTAATACCAATGGATATGAGGGCCCTTCCACACAGTCCTATATTCCAGAATATCAAGGTAGAAAATCCCACATTACCTGCTTTGAACTGGAATATATGGCAGTGTGGACTCAGTCAACCCAGTTCAAAGCAGATATTGTGGGATTTTCTGCCTTGATATTCTGGGATATAGGGCTGTGTCACACAAATACAATGATATCTTGAGTTAAGAGTTTAATTCATTCTGTCGCCAACCTCTTAACTCAAATTGCTCTTATCTCAAAGTGGATTTCCCCATTGAAATGTTATTAATCCACCCCAGCCCCTCAACGCCCCCCATTTTTTGTTACGTGTTTTTAAATAAGAAAATGTACTTTATAAATAACAAATAATGTATTTTTAAAACCCTGCACATTCACATGGAACAATTAAAAAACAAAGATCAACTTTAAAATGGTAGAAGCACAGCGTTGTGGCAATGAAGCACAAAGTGAAGAAGCAGAAGCGTATAGAAAACAAAACTCTGCTATCCAACCTTAGCTTTCCTATCTTTTCCCAACCTCAAACTGTGAGCAAATGCAAAAAATATCCATGAGACCATTCATACATATTAGCTCTTTCATATCACTTTTAATGCTTGACTATGACTCTAAAATCCATCAGCCTGGCAGAAGAGGCTCAACTCACTACAATAACGGTTTTTCCCAAATGCAAGTTTGTTTCATTCTGTTTCCTCATAGATCTGTATTTTTTTGAAAGAAAAAACTCTTTTTAAATAGACCATATTAATTTTAGATGTATAAATATTTGCTTGGATTTTTTGTGCTCAGTCTCTGGAGAATATTTGTATCTTGATAACATTTCTCTCCCATGTATTATTTATTTGGAACAGTTTCTCTGAAACATATTTTTGCTTTCACTACTACCTACTGTATTAATTTTTGTACATTTTCTGATCAAAATACCTTTGGAATCATAAACTTTGGAAAATGTGAAAACAAAAGGATAAATGTATTATGGCTCTCACATTTATTTACATCTGTATTAAAATGAGGACCAAAGTAATTGCCCCCTTCCTGATTTCTTCCATTTGTATAATGGACTGACATCCAGTGAAAATTGGGGGGGGGGGGGTGTCTATGCTTCACTATGCAACCTTTAAGCTTACAAGTAACCTGGTCATAGTCGTCTCAACTTGAATGAGATGTTCTGTCATTTTGTCTAACTTATTCAAAACACCTAATTTTGCATCAGTACATGAAAATTGAGAACCATCATAGTATTGTGATTTGATTGTTGAACTATGACTATGGAGATCAGGGTTCAAATTACTCCACAGCCATGGAAACCCAATGGTAACCTTGAGCAAGTCACACTGTCTCAGCTTCAGAGAAAGGCAATGGCAAACCCGCTCTGAACAAATTTTCTAAGAAACGTCTGTGATAGACTTGCTTATGATCACCATAAGTCAAAAATGACCTGAATGCATGCAATAGACATATAAATAATCAAGTGCCATTTTAAGCAAAATAGTGCCCTCTTCTGCCATCATTTTTTGGTAGTACAGTAGAGTCTCACTTATCCAACATAAACAGGCCAGCAGAATGTTGGATAAGCGAATATGTTGGATAATAAGGAGGCATTAAGGAAAAGCCTATTAAACAACAAATTAGGTTATGATTTTACAAATTAAGCACCAAAACATCATGTTATACAACACATTTGACAGAAAAAGTAATTCAATATGCAGTAATGCTATGTAATTACTGTAATTATGAATATAGCACCAAAATATCATGATGTATTGAAAACATTGACTACAAAAATGCGTTGGATAATCCAGAATGTTGGATAAGCGAGTGTTGGATAAGTGAGACTCTACTGAATGTGTCTTCTTCTTTTTCAGGAAATGACCATCCTAGTTCTTATTTTTTGGAAAGTCTTTGATTCTCAACCATTTTATCTAGCTTGAAAAAGATGAAAATTACTTTCCACTTTCCTTCCAGAATTCCATTAAATGGTCCCAACTCTTTACAATTTGTTTTATTTTATTTACACCCTTCTTTCACCTTGCACTGGACACAAGGTTGATAAACCATGTAATAGTGCTCTAAGTTTCTTCTTGATTGATGTTGAAAAACTGCAAATATTTGGGGAATTTGGGGGGGGGGGGGTTAAAATAGCCATCCATTTAAAAGCAAGAATATATCCCTCACATTTTAAAAAGTTCTAAACTTATTGTTCAAGCCGAAGTTTTCTCAAGAAACTTCTTAGGCAAGTAGGCACTGTATCTTCAGATAGAGGAGAATCAGAATAGGCATTGAAAGGCCTCAAAAACATAGTTATACATGCCTCAGAATGTATTCACACTAAAACGAATGTAAGCAGGCATTAAACTCTGAGGCTGTAAATGAAGCACAAAATGATCCTTCTCCTTGTCATCCTGAAGTTAGTGAATTTTGCCATTGGCTTCAGCGGGGATGGAATTGTTCATAAAAGCCCTAGTGATTTATGTTTTTCAAGGCAATGGTCCAGGTTATTTTACTCTCCTTGGTCCGTAAAGGAAATTACAGCTGCAAGTATACCTTTGCCTAATATAGCTCCCACTGTGTATTTTATGTGCACACTGCATTCTATGCTCCCACAGTGCATGTATATATCCCAATATTATTTTTTGCCTACAACAGTATCTATATACATCCTACTATCATGTTACAATAAATGCCTGGTATTAGAACACAATTGCTACCCATCAGTTCTGCCATGATAACTATTTCACATCCAGTTTAATGCAATTCAGTTTAATTCTGTTTTTTAGTTTGAAATAATGTAAAATAAAATTTAATGTTTACATTATCTGAGCAATAGTTAGTCTCAGTTTAGTTGTGCTACACATAAAATGTCATGAATAAAGTCCACCATTTATCAGTTTGCTTACCTAAAAAATTGCAGACCAAATCACTGGGAAGATTAATAGGCAGAAAGACTAGGGGTGGAAAGCATATTCAGATTTTAAAAAATATCCTGAAAAACAACACTGATCTAAGCAAAGCAAGAGCCTGTTAAACATTATCCAGTTAGAGTAATAATAGATACAACTGTACAGCCCATTACATCTGAAACTTGTCAATTTGACGCTGAGTGGAGTAACTAGTTATTAAACATCACTCCAAACAATAAAGCTCTGTCTTTTCATCACCAGTTTAAATAATAGGTAGAAGAGGATGACTCCCCACCATCCGCTCAAGAGTTTTTATATGTTTTTTTCCCTTTCAAATAAAACCCATGCTCATTGTTAAAGCACAACTAATTTGAATCACTGTCTAATCTAAAACCTACTGACTCTGTGTCTTGTGTTGTTTGAAATATATGCTTGAAAGGTACATTTGTGTGACTCCTTCACCACAGAAAGATTTGTCTGCCTCGCGAATCTATATCACATACAAACACACAAACAAATATGCAAACCTATAGAAAAATATTACAAAGCTAAAGAGAACAATTCACAATACAGAAATCTAAAAAAATGGAAGGGATGTTGTATAGGACCCCAATCAATGAGCATTTACTATTAATGGATGATAGTAAGGTCTCCCATGTCAGAAAGGTTTGGCAGAGAAGACAGACTAAATGGGCCAAACAGTTATTTGGTGGGAAGCAGTAAGGAGAGGGGGGGGGGGCACTGGCAGAGAATCTCTCAGAGTCAGCTCTCACATTGGAAATTACTCCACATTTTATTGATGTTGGTGTCGATCTTGTGTGTATTTTGGTATATGCATTTTAATAGTGTTGTCTTTTATCTTAATAATAATAATAAAAATAATAATAACTACTTTATTTTTATATCCCCTGTCACCATCTCCCCGAATGGACTTGGGGTGGCTTACAAGTGGGACCAAGCCCAGTAACAACAGAGATAAACAACAAAAACACATTTTAAAACATAATAAACAAATAACAATCTAATTAAACAACTAAAACAGTAAAGTATAAAAACATCATTAAAATTAATCAATGCAAATCTCAATAACCAGACCCAGGAATGGGCAGATCAGAGGGGCTGGGCATAGGCTTGTGCAAAAAGTGATTATAGGGCCAAGGCTGGGGGTAAAGTGCTGAGTTCAATCTGACAGTCGATTTGGGATGGGCATTCATGGACTGAGGTGTAACCATTATCAAATGCACATTGGAACATCCATGTTTTGAGATCCCTGCAGAAGGTAGATAGAATGGGTGCCAGCCTAATCTCCCTGGTAAGGGAGTTCCAGAGTCGAAGGGCCACCACCAAGAAGGCCCTCTCTCCCGTCCCCACCACCCATGCTTGTGACGGTGGCAGGAGATAGAGAAGGGCCTCCCCGGCAGATCTTAGGGAAAATGTGGTCGCGAAAATAGGCAGGACTCACACCGTTAAGGGCTTTGTAGGTGATAACCTGCACTTTGAATTGGGGCTGGAAACTTATCAGCAACCAGCGGAGCTGTTTTAGTAGGGGTGTTGCCTGCTCTTTTATCTGCCTGTTTAATCATGTTGCACCTTGCCTCAAGTCACAAGGAAAGACGGGCAACAAATACTTTTTTGTTGTCATTGTAATTATGATACATTAGAGGACAACTATGTGTACCACTGTGGCTAACCATGCAATTGGACTCAAGATGAAAGGACATTCAGATGTTGACATGTTCAGATAGGAAAGTCTGAAGCTGTACAGCACATATTATAGTAACATTCACCAGAAGAACAAATCTGAAGTACCCACTCCCCATTTTACATTTCGTGCACCAGGATAGGATATTTTAGTTTCCCCATTGCCAGATTCTATTACAAAATCTGCAAAAACTAGATTTACAATGCAAATATTCTGTGGCATTGTCACCTAAACAGATGAAAACAATGTGCTCAGGTTTCAGTTGTTTGCTGTGCACTTTTTTCTCCCCCTCCACCCCTTGACAAGACTGATGGGAGAAACTGTCCCAACTTTTTGCATTAAGGTACATTTTTCCCAGACAATGTCATACATTGGCAAAAGAAAGCCAGTTTACAGTGAGTCATGATAGAGAGAAACAAAAACAATGTGCCCTGGTTGCTAGCTGAGTACATCATTCAGACTGGAGTAGGGAGGGGTAAAAGATATAAGAAATCTTCTTGGGATCAAGATGAGTATATTAAATTGTAATGCTAATCCTAATGGCAACCCAGACCCTAAACATAATCCTGATATTACTGCTAACTCTCAGTATTTGGGAATTCTCACTGGGGTCAGAAGATACCCAGCTCACAAAATCCAAGTGTTTATAAAAATCAATGCATGAGGATTATTTTTGTTAAGCTGGCTATAAATCCCCATGACATCTGAACTCAGTGAAATATGGTTTATTAGAAAAAGGCAGGTTCTGAAAACACTTTTAGCCTTTTCTTATTGTGTTCCACAGTTCCCTGAAATCACTAGTTGTTAGTATAAAATCACCAGTGAAAATTTCTATCTCCAAAAAGTGAAAGATGTAGATATGAAACTCATCATAGCTCTTTTCTATAGTCAAACAAGCATGATTTCACATACCTAACTAGGACCAGATGTATGAGTCTATAAACTGGGGTGGGGAATCTCTGCTGCTCATTAAACAGTTATAACATAAAACACTGTCAAACAAACATTTGATAGAAGTCTTTAATTTGTAACCTGCCAAGACCAATGAATCGTAGAATAGCACAAAATAGATTTTATCCTTTAGATATATTAAAAGCATTGAGAGCTGTCAATTCCTCCTGTTCACTAATGTGGCATTGATTGAAAGAGACAAATAGACTGGCTGAGAATCCTCAGAAGAATATCGTAGCAATGTGCAGGGTTGCCCCCAAGTTCATAATCAGGCAGTACTAATTTTGAGAAGCTCTTTAAATTGACCCCATTTTCTCACTACAATGATTATATTACAATAACAAGGATTATATTATGTAACAGGGACCAAGTTATGATGCTTCTCCACCAGTATCTTCTAATGAGCTCAGAGGCATTCTCATGTGTATCCAGTGTTTCTCCTGGAAGCAGTTGACTAATATGAATTGATGCTAATTATTCCTTCTAACTTATCTTCCTGAAAAAGGAAGGCCATCTCTAGAATCTTCTGATTATTATTCTGGAACTAGTTTTATTTTATTTATTTATTTGTTATCATTTTAAACAGTCTTATAACACTGCCTGGAGAGTCTTTATACTTGAAGATAACTCACCATCTCCTCTGAAGCTCAGTGCCTATAAACCAGTCACAAACCTGACACAAACCTGTCAACCCCGGGAAATGGTCCTCCGTTGCCCTCACACCTTCCATTGAAACGGATCAAGATGGAGGGTGGATGGGGGACGTCAGTAGGGCACATCCAGACAGGGCGCAAAATGCAAAACCTGTTGGACTTTTACCAGAGGTGTCCAAATGATGCCTTTGGCAAAAGAGAATTAATTTGGGACAAAGCAGGTAAACTCTGCTTTTCTTGAATTAATTTGATATTCCATTAGATCCACATCTTCCTGAAAGGTCCTGGTCTAATGGGGTATGGGCCCTTTGGGAGTGACTACTGGGTTTTCTCGCGACTACCCAGGGGTCAGTCCCCACAGCCCATTTTGGTTCTACGGGCCCCATAAGCCTGGAGAACTAAGGGTACCTCACCCCCCCCCCCAAGTCCTTAAAATAAGAAAAAAACTTACTCGGTCGCTATGATGCTTCTCCAAAGGCCTCCTGATGCATAGAAATGATGCCCCAAGAGGCAGGAGGCAAATAGTTCCTACGCCCCCCCCCCCCCCCCCCCGCTTCCTGGCACATCATTTCTCCTTAGACTCCTAGCATTTTTCCTAGTTTATGTCTCATTCCTCATTAATGACTTTTCCCATTATGGTCACATTCTGATTGCCCATATTTGCCCTGCTTTTCATCTATTAGAGGGTGTGAGATCACAACCTCACCTTTTCCAATAATTTCAGATTGCATGGAGATACATGCACACATTTAGTTTCAATCACTGTGCAGTACATCAAAAGCAAAATAAACAATAGTGAACACGAGGTACTGGCAACTGCTACACACATTCTAGTTTCCCCCAAAGTGGACAGCGATTGCAAACTTCACATCTATTTCCTTAATGTTATTGTCTTAAGAGTGTACTATTGTTTTTGTGTGCAAATTTCAACGGATTTCAAATACTTATGACTACAAATGTGGTTTAAGTAATATCATGTGCTGAAACCCTGTATCAAAGTGATCCATACATTTTGATAGTTTTGATCTGTGAATAATATCCTATTCCGAGCCAACAATGGGATGCCACCTATAACTCATTCTCCCTCCCTCCCTCTCTCTCTCTCTCTCTCTCTCTCTCTCTCTCTCTCTCTCTCTCACACACACACACACACACACACAGACAGACACACACAGACACAGACACAGACACACACACAGACACACACACACACACCTGATTTGGTACCTTTCGGTAACAAACTCCATATTTATGTTTTTGACTTTTGCTGATTGTATTATTCTAGGAATTGCTAGGTCCTCCAGTATGACTTTATATTCAACTCCTGTGGAGGACCTAGACATTTCTAGAGAGATCGCCTTTGTAGAAATATCTAGACTCTCCAAGGCAATTATACATTCAACTCTACAACCATAGAGCTGTGCTAGAAGAACAAGAATTCATACAGAGGTTCTCTCATGTAAAGAAATCTTTATTTGTGTTTTTTTCACATTCACCAGAGTCCTGTGCACTAATTCCAGTAAATGAAGAGGGCTGACTGTACTAATGTTTTGATAAGTGGCCTACAGGTACTTTGAACAAACAAATCTGATCAATATAGATGACAGTGAAAACAATGTATTATAGTTCATCTGTCCTTGCTCTGTTCACTCTGATTTGTTCTATCCAATCTTCATCTCTCTTTCTCTTTGTTTGACTGCACTTAGCTGAAAGAGTGGCAAGGAAAAAAAGAATCTGGTTCCAAAGCACATTATATAACAAATATTCTGAACTCTCATGAATGAACTATTCTCTCAGCACACAGTAGTGACATAGCAACTTCTCATATCATCTTTGACATACTGTATATAATCGAGTATAAGCCGACCCTAATATAAGCCGAGGCACATAATTTTACCACAAAAAAACTGGGGAAACTTATTGACTCAAGTATAAAACAAGGGTGGGAAATGCAGCAACTACTGGTAAATTTAAAAATGAAAATAGATCCCAATGAAATTATATTGAAGCATCAGTAGGTTAAAGATTTTTCAATATTTACCGTATTTCAAAGAAAAACAGTAAGCTATCTCTGTAAGTGGAAAAGTAGGGTCAACAAAAACAATATGGTATTAGCAATAACATAATAACAACAACAACAACAACAACAAATTCATTTGTACCCTGCCCTATCTCCCCATGGGGACTCGGGCCAGCTTCCAACATAGTAACAGGCAAACATTCAATGTCTACATAAACAATGCAGAGCTAGATATAGATCTATAATTATATATACTAATTTCACATATGCATTTCCCCCTGAAACGTTTGCAAATCCTCTCTCTATATATGTGCATTTCCCTCCAGCAATATTTGCAAGCCCTATATATTTATATTTATATCTATCTAGAAATCTGTGTGTGTGTGTGTGTGTGTGTGTGTCTGTGTGTGTGCGTATTTCCCCTGCAATATTTGCAAGCCCTATGTTCATATATATCTATCTAGACATCTCTCTATATATAGATAATTATATCTGTATAGGATTTGCAAAGACTTGCAAACATATGAGGTGAAAATTCATATATAAAATAATGTATACACATAGATACAGATATACAGGTACATTGAAATCTCTAGATATCTATATGTTTATAGGATTTGCAAAGACTTGCAAACATATGAGGGGAAAATTCATACGTAAAATTAATGAATATAGATCAATAAATAAATAGATAGATACAAATATAAAGGTACATAGGGATTGCAAAGGCTTGCAGGGGAAAATGCCTATATATCTGTAACAGAGATTAACAAATATTTCAGGGAAATACTTTTATATATTCTTCTTCCTGACTTGCAAGGGCTTCTTTCCCTTTTCAAAATATTCCCTTGGTTAAGAGCGAGGGAGGCTTTGGAAAAGAAAACACTGATAAGGAAGGGTAAGATGAGAGATAAATATATCATATATTGAAAGCAACAGCCTCCAGGCTCCGCTGCTGGCTTGTCCTTGACCCGATTATAAGCCAGGGGAGGCTTTTTCAGCTCATAAATAAGAGCTGAAAAACTCGACTTATCTTTGAGTATATATGGTATAATGCAAAAGTAGTTTTAAAGTATTTTCATTCAAGTTTCCTGGCCTTCAAAGAACAAAACAAATTTTTCCTTTTCAGGCACTAGTTTAATTATCGTTCATTTTGATAGTTTTGATTTTTAGTCTTTTCCTTTTATAATCAAATTATGTTTGCAGTATGCAGCCTGTATATCTTGTTCAAAATAAGCTTTATATAAACTATGCTGATTCTTATAATGCGTTTGTATTATACAAACAGTATATATTCCAACATGTTAATATCACCAGTCGTCTTGTTTTACAACTTCCAGTTCTTCCAAATCAAAATACCTTAATGAATTTATAATCTAAATGCTCTGAACTATTCTTAGGCAAATAACAATGAACATACGTGTGGATATAGTGGGCCCATCATATCCATATGGTTGGCGATCTCCTCACCGGGAAGCCCAGACTTGCCACTGCCTCTGTTGATGCCCCATGCCATTTTATAAATAATGTACTTAATCACCTGTACTTTTAGTTATCCATGTGGGGTCCTGGAATCAAACCCTCATGGAGACCAAGGGGTCACTGTATATTTTTTCCAATATATACAAAATATGGATATCATTAGGTTCAAAAATAAATTCAATAATTTTAAACTGCAGAAATTGGGAAATGAATCTGCTGTCATAAACAATAGGAATCAGGATGCTTAATTGGTTGAATTATTGCTAATTAACTCACGGATCAAAACTTTACTGTGTACTAGACCATGGAATTTACAGAAATCATCCGTTTTGAGTGTAGGGAAATACATTTTGTTAATAGCTCATTCAGAGGGGTTGTTTCTGTATTTTTCAAGTTGCCTACCTCCACTTAGACTATAAAGCCAATAATGTGATTATTGTAATAAAAAGTTGTAAATTCAAAACGTCTGGGAATTACTAGGTTGGAAAAGACTCAAATCATGGGATCTTCTCTTATAACTACCTCAATTTTGTTGTTCACTCATCTTTGTCTCTCTTTTCTCTCCATCCCCATCAACATTCCCTCTTCAAATGCCATGCTTATTAAAGTTTAATAAGGAATAGCAATAATCTTCCCCACATTTACTTGTTTTGACTTTTGCAGATTTGATTATTCACATATTTATTTTAAGATGTTCTCTCTTGGAATCTCTGGGTTCTCCGGTGTGACTCTAAAGTCAACTTCTTCCAATCATGCTGGAAGACCTAAAGATTTCTAGAAAGAATGCCTTTTAAGTTCCCCAAAGCAATTATGTAACCATCCTCCAGTGTAAGTTGACTATATTGCTAGAGAGATATTCTTTCAGGTTAAAAATTAGCAATTTTTAACCTGAAAAACTCAGTTTTTTCACTTTCATGGTGCTTCTATGCCCACAACCCTATTGAATGTGGCGAGTTGACTGCATTTCTTTCAGTTAAAGGATACTGATCCACCACAAGTACAGCAATAAGAGGATAGCTATAAAGAGGGGTCACTTGATCAAGAGTAGAAAATCTTAATGCTTTTAGTGTTTCTGAACATAGGCAGAAAAAGTGATTATGCAACTGAATCCTTTCTGTTTTCTCACTCCCAGTTAAGAACTCTGATCGGCAAAGGTTAATACATTGACCCTTGGCATCTACTGGAGTTTGGATAATCTAGAAAAGTTAAACCACTAGAAAAACCAGTATTCTGCCCTTGAAAACCTATGCCCAATAGCAATATTTGGAAGTAAATGACTTAAAGAGTTAAAACATTTATTCGTTCAAAGTAACAAATAAAACAAAAGGAAATAATGAATATTACAGGGCAGACCTACTTACATTGTGGACATTGAAGAGAAACTGTGCAACAAAACACTTTTTGAAATCCCGGTTAGAGCAATAACTTTCCTGAACTTAGTCATTTCTTCTAGTAGAATGTCTTAATCCTTCCATTAAATTTCTATTACTTCTCTCCAAGCATTTTGACAGACAGGCACACCCAATTAAAAAAAAACATAAACATTATTTTATATTACAGAAGGCTGTGCTGGAAGCAATTTTTGAAAAGTAGTCAAATTTAGTGTGCAGTTCTTTTAAAAAACAGAGAAACGTTTTGTTTACTTTTCCACTTCTGACAGTTCAAACTGTTAAACCCAGTTACAGAAGTGTTGTGGAATATTTGCTAGACGATCCTGAAAATGAACAATGTTTAAGAGAGTAATCTGAAAATATGCCAGGCTGAATCAAACACTTTGCTGTTCTTTTCATGACAACACTTAATGTACTTGTTTTCACTGTTGGTTATGAAGCCCCAACTCACAGTGTTAAGAACTGTAGTATAAACAAAATTAGAAGCATTATATATTTTATGCCGAGTCAGAATGATGTTTCAGCATTGAACAGCAGCTATGAAGACCAGGGTTTGGTTTGCTCAGCCATAGAAACTCACTGAGTGACCTCAGGCAAGTCACATTCTCTCGGTCTCAGAGGAAGGCAAAGCCACACCCCTATGAACAAATATTGCCAATAAAAGCCCATAACAAGATCACCTAGTGTTGCCATAAGTCAGAAGCAACTTGATGGCACACAATACACAACATACATATTGCAAAAAAAAAAAAAAAACATCTATAGCATGTCCCTCCCTTCATTATTTTATGGTTCCAATTCAAAATGCTTTGAGATTCTCAAAGTTTGTTATTTTACTGCTTTCTCATAATTTAACTGCATGGGAATTGTCAAAGTACGGAATGATTAGAAGCTTTTCTGACAAAAAAAAACTCATGCACATGAAGCTGCTATAACATGGAAGTCATATGATCACAAACAGCAGCTCCATACTGCCATAAGTACCTTCATTATCACATGCAACTGCAATGATTTGCCAATCTGTGGTTCCACACTTGTACTTCTACATACCCTTGTAACTATTATTATTTATTTACTTACTTCACTTGTATACCACTTTTCTCACCCTGGATGGGGGACTCAAAATAATATGTCTTACTGCAGTTCCACCACTCAATAATATTTTAAAATAGTTTTTCTAGCCGTTTTGCAAATTCGTATGGTGAATTTCAAAGAAGTCAAATAATACTCAAAAGTAAACACCAGTTAGTGAACAGGAAGCAGGAGGGAAGGAGGAGGGAAGTTCCTCCCCTGAATTGACTTTATTGCCAGCATTTCTGGGATAAAGGAGAATGAGAATGATGGGTGCTGACACTAAGCTTACCCCAAAATACCTTTTAAAAAGTGACAGTGAGGTAAATGAATCTAGACTTTATCGCACAAGGGAGACAAACCAGCATATACTAGGGCTGTTATATACATAAGCCAACATAAACACTAGAGAAATAGAAACCTCAGTTTTACATTTCTTTCATAATGTTATGCTATACCAAGTATCCCCAGCCGTTCTGATGCTAGCTTGTAGTCATACATTGCTGCCACCAGGTAAGCGAACTGTAAAGGGCATTCTCACATTCACAGCCAACCACGTTTTGAGATCATGATAAATTCCTGCTTTCCTTTAAGGACAATGGAGGACAGTTTCCTTGGAGACAATCCTATTTGGGGGCTTATGCAGAAATCTTGCTTTTGTTGAAGCTGAGAGGACAACAAGCAAACAAGAAAGTCCTTTCCCTTTGTTTTCTCACAATTTCCAGAGAAATTGTTTTCCCTCTTCTTCCCTAGAAAAAAAGTCTGCCAGAGCTCAATGCAACAACAAAAAATAAATATCTACAAATGTATAGTCCAACAGGGTAATAATCTAAAACAATGGAGGCAGTGATACTACTGAAGAATACTTTAAATATAATACTATCATCCCCTTAAAACCTCAGCCATCTATTCAACAATGCAACAGTTTGTTTTTTTATTTAGCATGGAAATCATTCAGGAGAAAGGGAAAGAGAGGTATAGAAGAGGCTGTGTTGGTTGTACTGGCAGGATTTCAGAACATACTTGACTGTGGTGGACAATTGTCAATGGTTAAAGGACCCTTAACAACCTTTGAGGCAAACAGTTTTCAATTTCTTTGCCTTCTCAGGGCCACAAAACCCTTGTTCTGTGAGGGGAACCCTCACAGAACAAAGTGAGGCTTCCCCTGCTTATATACAACTACTCTACACTATAAAATCTTCCCCATATCTCTGGGGAGAAGGGGCTAATATTCCTTCTGGAGTAGGCTAGAAGATTGCACTGGAAGGCATTGAAAATGTGTCCTTAATCTGGTTTAGAGTACACAGCCATTTTAATCCAGCAGAAAACAGTGTGGATGCAGATCTTCCTTTATAATGGCAAGGACAGTGGAGGAATGATAGCTTACAGGATTTCCTCAACCCTACCCTCTCTATCTTTGCAGAATTGAATTCTGCAGTGTTGTGGCTTGATGAGTTTCCTGATGTCTAACCACTATTGACCCAAGGCCAGGATTATGGATATCTCTCAGGTCAGATCTATTTTTCAGCTCTGCTTGCTATGCTATGTCTCAATATCTCTAGTATTTTTAGTAGCTTCCTATTCACAGACTTTTACAGGCATGAAAGGCAGGAAAGGTTCCAGAGCAGCATTTCTGGTACATTAGCCAGTTCAAAAACGGTTGCTGTCTTGGATGGAACATTTGGGAGCCAAGTAGGAAGTAATGACAGTAACTGGATTATCTCCAGGTCACCAGCGTTGAAGGCAAAGATTAAAAATAACCAATTACATATGATTACATCCAATATCTAATATACATATTTCTAAACTTCATGAAGGCTGTACTTTGGTGAGGTGTAACTCTACTGCTTTTGCAATTGAATTTTAAAAGTTACTTTTGCAGATATAGGGTATACATTTCCTCAATGGTAGAAGAATACCATCAAGTAAAACTGCTGCCTCCTGTTTTGCCTAATGCTACTGCATACAGATTCGAAGCAACTTGGAACAACTATTCTATGTTTAGGAAACCAGACGTAGCTCTAGTTAAAGATTGTCTTCAGGGAGGCAGCTCAAGAATGTTCTGCCCTACAACAATGGACAAAATGGTGTTCCAATCTATACCACACACAATACTAAAGCGGTTGAATCTGGCTTCAGTATTAACAAGTAGATTGTATTCCCCATTGCACCAGACAGCAACAAGTTAGTTCCAGCTGTGGGTAAACACTAGCTGTGAGGTGCAAATAGCTTGGTTTTTCAAAATATTTATTGTCAGTTCTCAGGGCATGTTCTCGAGTTTCCCGTTTGCATGGTTATCTTCAGACAGATGATGAAGATACATGTTCTTCAGTTCTGATAGGTTCATCTCTGGGCAAGAGGTAATAATTGTATGCAAATTTCCAGCTGAGCTAGTAAAGCAGTTGCTTACAACAATTTGCAAGGTTTCATTGATTTGTTGCTACAACTTGCAAAAACACTCCGGGGAGTCTATGTATTTTTCCTTCTTTCTCAGTATTATGGTACAGGAGTTCACTCTCTACTTTGTTCTGCATCTAGCTTCTGGCTAGAATCAACTGGGCAAAATTAAATGTCTCTTCTTCTGCATTGCTACATAAACAAGATGAATGAATCCCTCACATTTAAAGATGTGAGCAACTGTGGTTGGCATTGAGTACATCAGTAGATGTCAGAACTTGGCTCAAAAATTCAGGGTCTAGATAGATCCTGAACTGGCAACCTTACTTGAAATCTTGCCTCACTGCCTCATGGTTGTATTAGACTTGGTTGTCACCTTGTGGGTGGGAAACTGTGTGCTTTATCTTCCTGCCCAGAAGAAGGAAAGAGTCTCTTTTTCCTTCTGGGGGTCCTGTCAGAGTATATTGTGTCTACTGCCTTCCCAACCTTGGAGGGCAAAGACTTCAAGCTAATTGACCTCCTGCTTCTGTTTTGAGGACAAGTGCCCCCCCTACACATTTTGTTCTCAAGCACAAATTGTTTCTTCTTTTATCTCTTCATTTACTCATAATGTATCAATTTTTCTATACACATGCAAGATCACTCTGTGATTTTTCTTTGATATAATAACTATGTATTCTGCTCTCTAATGCAGTTTTCATTTGGGATATAGTACACATTGTATCTATGCTTTGATCATATATTGTTGCTAATAAAATGGAATATTTTAAATCCTAAACCTTGAAGGTCAATTTGATCTCTCAGTAGGAAACTGCATTTCAGCTTTTCTAACAGAACACTCAGCCTAATGGCAATTTTAAAGTAAGTTGCCAGTAATGTCTGTATGATATAACAGCAAGAAGTAAGGGAAGTTTTAGATTAGGACTAGAGGGGCTCATATTTAAATCCCCATGCAGCCTTGATGCTCACTGGGTGACCGGCACTGAAGGGTTATTAGGAAGGTGGGATAAAAATTGAATGAATAATGAATAAAGGAATGCCATTTTCTGCCATATGTGATTGGAAGCATTAGATAAACTGAAACAAATCATACATTTTCACTTCCCCATATTAAAACATTCACAATAAGTTCATATCAGCCTATTATACATCTCTTAAACTGAATTACTGTTCAGGAATTATGCTTTTATCTTTAAGAACCCAGGTTTGCAACTAGGGCCTTCTCAATGGCTGCCCCTAGGATCTGGATCACCTTTTGTAGTGAAGTTGCAATGATCTCCTCCTTGCTATCCTTATATCACAGTGGTTCTCAGCCTGTGGGTCCCCAGATATTTTGGCCTTCAACTCCCAGAAATCCTAACAGCTGATAAACTGGCTGGGATTTCTGAGAGTTGTAGGCCAAAACACCTGGAGACCCACAGGTTGAGAACCACTGTTCTATCAGGAAGCAAACCCTTTTGTATTCCAACAGAGAACTGAATGTTTTTTAAAAGGTGCTATCCTTCTTTAATAGTACTGATTTAACTTTTTTTAAAAAAAAATGCAATGGTTATGTTTTGAGCTGTTTTAATATTGTTGATTATTCATCTTTTAACTATATTTGTGTGGCTTTGGTTGTTTCATTTTGTTAGCACCTTATGCTGCTGCTTGTTGTAAACTGCCCTGAGTTTTAGCTTTATTATTCTATTTGTTTTGATTTGTTATATGTCTTCATATTCAGTTTTAAAGATAATGCAAACAACAAATAAAGTTAAGAACAAGCACCACCAGACATGTGAATGGCCAAAATCTGGAAAATCAAAGGAACGGTTTGTTCTTGATGAACTAAAGGGATCTGGAGTATTTTAGCATAAAACTTAAATTTTTTAAAACTCTTGTAGGAGCAAAGGTGCAGGTGGTTTATGCTTGCAGATAGGATTCTAGTAGCCTCCAAATGACCTCTACATTGAGGTTCATGTTACCAGTGTTTGCTTGCAAAGAACATTAGAGGACTATCTAAGACTGTAAAAATTGCCGTTATGGTGATATGTGCCAACTCTTATTCTACCATCTACATCTTCCTTCCAGACATGTTTCCAGACACAAGAACTGGCAAGAAGCACTTCAGCAACACAGTCAAATCATTATAGCTGACACCCTTGAGAATAATAAATGCTACACTTTCATTTCACTTTGATTATTGTAATTAATTCACTTCCCTAATCTTGCCATACTTATGATTTGAATAGTAACTGCCTTCTAATTGGAAAGGGTGCTGAAATTCAGCACCTGTGTTTTGCAACCTTAAAGTTATGCTGCCATCATGAATGTATTTCATACTTTCTCAGTGGCTGTCATGAGAAACAATCAGAGGGTCCAAATATTTGTATCCAGCCAAAGAGAAGCCATTAGCTAATACCTGTATAGATATTTCTTCCCTTTCTTCTCTGCAAGGATTTTCTTTACACTGATCTAAAGTCCTAAAATGAGCAGGTTTGGGAATGACTTTTCTTTTAGTCAACGTATGTCTGATTTTTGCATTGTAATTGCTTTCAGGGCTAGAATTCATTAAGGTTTCAATGGCTGACTCTTTCTTGTTATCCACATGTTCTTCACATTGCTCACCCATCCCAGTATTTCAATCTTTGGCCTGTCTATTATGGTATGAATATGATTTATTTCATTACAAGGCCATCCTTTTCCATATTTGCATAGTCTACTGTGCTCTTGCATAAATGATAATGGTGAGGGAATAAAAAGCATTCATGGTATAAATCTCTTTATAATAAGTAGACTTGACAGACTAATTATGTCACCAAGCCTGCAGCCACCAGTCCTGTAAGCTATGCAACTTAGCAGAGAGAGCAGCGAAGGCAAGGTCTGCATTCTGCTTTGAAGCAGATGCCGTTGTTAGAAAGCAAATATGCCGTGTTAGGTGACTGCCTTTTAGAGCTGCTGCACACAATGTGTGTCTGGTGGCGGATCACAAGGCGAGAGAATTAATGTCACAATTTTAATGCCAAATAAAGTACTTTGTTCTGTGCTGGCAGAGTTATGTAAATTATGCACAAACATAAATAGTAACTAATAATGTCTCTGAAAGATAGATGCAATGCAAACAGAGAACCCAGCACAGACAGAAAGCAATTTAGGGGGAAAATATTTTGTCCCCAACTACCACTTTTTCAATGTATAAAGTGCATTACAATTCATTTTTTATCTATTTGCCTTCAGAAAAATTCTGGGATAGATTAGGCTGAAAGATAATGATTTCCCACAGCTATCCAGAAGACCTTATGGCTGATCAAGAACTATAGTCTGGCTGATCAAATGATAAATGATTATGTCTGTGATAAATTGTATTTCTCTCTTTTTCCCTGTAAAAGATCAGACCCAAGGTCTGGAAATGCACCTAACGCAACCAGTTTCTAAAATAAGACAGGGAAATAGCTGGCAGCCATGGTCAGGGGTATATTTTATTATATGAAAACATGAATATACCGTATACCGAATCAGACTAAATGCCTATTATAAATGACAGTAGCATTCTAATACCACTAGCAATTAGGCAGCTATTTATACAAATTATTTAGGGTGGTTAAAACAAAACGGGGCAGGAAAGAGCACCAAAGGGATCTCTCTACACTGGAGAAATGGGCATTAAAACAGAAAATGCCATTCATTGTTAGCAAATGTGACATTGGATGTTCTTAAGCAAAATAGACAAACGTCTAGTTTCAAATATACGCCAATGGAGTTGCAAGTGATGGTGATGGATCAGAAAAGGGATCATGTGGTTGCTGTGGGCAGTATGATGAAAATGTTGACCCAGTGAATAACTGTTTGAAAAATGAAAATGCCTCATTGGGGAATATTAGAAAGGGAATAGGAAATAAAACTACTAGGATGACTGTTCAATTCTCTTAATCCCAGCTGAAAAGGCAGCAGGAAGAATGAACTACCAAAATTATTAAGGGGTTGAGGCAGCTACCATAAAAGGAAAAATTACTATTTGGGCTCTATGCAACTTAGAAAGAAAGGAGATTCAGGGACAGGGGGTATAATGATTGGGGTCTGTAAAGCAGGCGTGGTTTGAAGAAAGAGGTTATAAAGTTGTCTAACACCCAGATCTGTCGATGGAAGATACTGTGTGGAAGATTTGAGCCAAATGAAAGTCCTGTTTCATATAGGACAACAGTGAAACTACGCAACTCATTCCATAAGATACAATGCTAGCTATCAACTTGGATATGCTAAAGTGGTTAGAAAAATTAATCATACATACAACATTTCATAGTTACCAACTAAGATGACTATATAAACTCTTCTGTAACAGATGGAGTGCCTCGCGGTACCAATGAGACAGTGGTAAGGCCCATGTATCTATTTGACAGGCTTCTGGTTGGCTAGCCATGTCCATTCGGTGACTATGGAATGGAATACAGGATGCTAAATGGTTCAGCTTCTTTTCTGATCCAGCCTATGCTTTAGGATCTTATGAGTTTCTTGTATGATCTGCCCTAGTAGCTTGAGATCTTTGAACATAGATCAGGGCAAGGGGGGAATTCAGGGCACGTCCAGCTTGCCCTATAATTATTATATGCAATGGAGCCTCAGTATTTGATACTTTAGTTCTATGAAAATCTCAGTATTGAATCTTTAATGAACTGCTTAACTGAAAAAAACGGAAAATTAAATTTCAGGGTATCTTATCCCAATTAATATGATTGTATGTGAAGGTATAGATAGGTATAGAAAACACACAGAGAGATTGAGATCTCTGCCACTTTGATACCACCTAGGTAAGCAAGTCATTTGATGACAGGAAAATATTCTAATTTTGAAAGATATGATCTGAGAGAAGTATTCCACTCATGAATCAAGCTGTCTACTAGGATGCATTTACACTGTAGAATTAATAGAATTTGGCACTATTTTAATTGCTATAAAATCATGGGAGTCATAGTTTTATAAGGCTTTTAGCTTTTTCAGCCAAAAAGGGCTGGTGCGTCACCAAACTACAGATCCCTAGATTCACTAGCATTGGTCCATGACAGTTAAAGTGATATCAAACTGCATTAATTCTACAGTGTAGAAGTACCTAGTTTCTTCATTGAGATGCATCAATATCCCAACTTCCTTATTTTTAGTTTGCAGGAACAGACTAAAATGTGTTTATGGTTTTAGAATCAATTTCTTTAATGCTAGAGCAGGGGTTCTCAAATTTTTAAAGCCATGAAGCCCTTTTTGAAGGAAAAGTTTCTTAAGGAGCCCCAAGAAACTTTTGGACACAGGGGCAATATTGCACTTTAAAATTTGACAGATGGGCTCAGCCCATGGATGGAGAATGTTTGTGTGAACTAATTGAAAAAAAATGAACAAATTCCTTCCACACTGCACATATCTTGTTTGTAGTGCAAAAAAGAAAGAAAGAACAACACAACATTTAAAATGAAGAATAATTTCAACCAACATAAACTTAACAGTATTTCAGTAGAAGACCCCAGGGGCTCTCCAGCTTTTAGAAGAAGAAGAAAAAGAAGAAGAAGAAGAAGAGGAGGAGGAGGAGGAGGAGGAGGAGGGGAGGGGGAGGAGGGGGAGGAGGAGGGGGAGGAGGAGGGGGAGGATGACGAGGACGACGATGACGACTCCCCCCAGGGGACACCCAGTCCAATCTGTTTCTACCATGCAGTAAACGCACAAATCAAATCACCCCCAACAGATGACCATCCAGTCTTTCAAATAGTAGTAACAACAACAACAACAACGGGAGCAACCCCAGGGGCCACCCAGTCCAACCTGTTTCTGCCATATAGTCAAAGCACAGATCAAAGCACCCCAAAATATGACTTTGAAATAAAAATAGTAATAATAACAATAACGCTAACAATAGGAGCAACCCCAAGGGCCATCCAGTCCAACCTGTTCTGCTAAAAAGGAAAAGCATAGTCAAAATGGTGGTGGGGAGGCCTTCCAGACCATGGAGGAAGCGGTGTTGGGGAGGCCCCATAGGTCATGGGAATGGGGCTCCACAGACTGTGTGCTTCCTAGGCAGAGGGGAGCGGGGTCAGGGGGCGCAGGAGCCCTGTGAAGCCCCTGACTGTGCTTCACAGTGCCTTAAGGGCTCTATGGAGCACAGTTTGGGAACTACTGAGCTATAGGAAATGAGAAATGCTGAAGAAAATTAAGTACTTGGAAGTTCTATGATCTGAATCGCAACTATTTGGCATTTGAGGCAGTATTTTCTGTTTTGCTTATCTGACCTGATTTTAACATCTTGATTTCTTGCATGACACTTATTTCAAAATTCCTTCAATATTCCATTCAGATTTGCACATATATGGATATGCATTGTTTTTCAAGGTGTGGAAAAATGGCTGTTTAGCAAATGCATCACTAAACTACAGAAATGTCTAGAACAATCCAGGAAATTCACATTTCCCATGTTTTGAATCAGAACAAGGAGGATTTGCTCATCCCTACTGACCTAGAAGAAAATAGTACTTTTCCCAGTGTACAAAGTTTCCTAAGCGATCTCAGCCTTTCAGTTATAAAATATATTGGGCCTTTTAAAGGTCTCTTTATCAGCTGATGCCTGAATAGTTGAAGGAAAGTACATTTGCAAAGCAGTGTGCTCTCTTTTCACCACATGACTCCCATTAACCTTATGTTCGGATGTGTGGCTGGGCTTTCACAATGCTTTGAAATGTGGCTGTTATGACTCTTCTTTCTACCTCTTATCATGAAAAGCAAAACATGTCTCCTACAAGTGCAATAAAAAGTGATCCCCCCCCCCTTATGCAATCTAAATGCAAGACTTCTTTTAGGAACCAAAAATAGTTTTTGAAAAAAGCTGTAAACTGAACAAAAAGTATTTCCTTAGGCCATACTTTCTTCCAAGCTGTTCTAAAACACATTTACTTAAAAGCAGGGTTATACATACAGTTCAAAAAAAACACCTGAACCTACCGGGATATGAACTCAAAATCTGTTCACAAATCAATCTTGGTGATATGAACAAAATTGCAGTTTTGTTTGGAAGGCTAGACAAATATTTTTAAAAGAAAATGATGCTTCATGGGCTTGAAAAAGATAACATTTATGGAGAGGATGATTGGAGAGCCTGGAGGAATGAAAGCCAGTGAGAAATGAAAATGCAGGCAACATACAGTGGCACCATCCACCATATTTTGGTTTATACCCAGCATAATGGAAGGTAAGCAAGAGTTTCAAAACACCAGTAATAGGTAAACGCTTCATTGGGCTTGAAATGAATAGTTGTGATATGAGTAACTATAATATAGAATCGGTTAGTGATAGGATTTATGGGCTAGCAAAAGTGAGAGAAAATAAATACCATGTTGAAGTTGTGATCCATAAATAATGGATCACAACTTCATTAATCCATTAAGTCACTCAAGAAAATAAATAGTTTTGACTGTTTATCTAGCATGGCTTCAATTGACTCCTTCATTTCTAAATGTTCTTTATGATCCCCAAGGAACCTCTCTTAATCCAGTGGCTAATTTTCTCCTTCTAAATTTTGAAGTCTGAGCATTGATCCTATTTTTATGTTGACCAACCTTCAAAATAAGTTTGTCTAGCTAACAATATTATAAAAAGGCCATGCTTTTCATTCAACATTGAAAAACAAACTAAATAAGATGTGAGAAGCCATAGTCATTCACTGCTGTAACTGGCACATTGGAAGAAGTGTGGGATTTATTCATTACATCAGTGTCTTAAGTCTAGGGAACCAACCACCCTTCAAAGTAAAAGATACTGAACTGATATACGTAGTAAGGAAGGAAAGTAAGCTGGGTGAAAATTCAGCTAACTTACCCCATGCTTGTCCTTTTGTGTAAAGTGCAAGCCCTCCTACTTAAGAAGGATAATACACAAAGAGCACATATTTCTAGTGTCTTGTTGTCCTAAGTTGTTAGTTATGCCCTCAGATGACCTTATATTAATTTTTAATTGAAAAGACACATTTTTGAAGCTCTGCTGTGTGAACCAGGTTTGGGCATTGGACTGTGACACAATGGAAACACACTGGGCAAGTCATATTCTCTCAGCTTCAGTGGAAGGCACAGCAATCCCCCTTTGAACAAATTGTGCAAAGAAAAAACCCTCTGGTAGGTTCACCTTAGGATTGCCATAAGTCGGAAGTTACTTGAAAGCAAACAGCAATAACAACAGCAACAGCCATCAATATGAGGGCTATACTGCACTCTCTATCTATCCACCGTATTTTTGATTTTTTTTATTCCAAAAGGTAAACTTTGATATCAAAATTGTTATAGATCAAAGGGGTTGCAACTGAACATCTGAAGAGCCACATGTTATCACTCTCGTATTTTCTCTAATTTGCCTCTTTCTGTAATGTTTTGCTGTTCACCATCTCCCTCCTGACACAAGTCACACCATAAGCTGGTCGCCATAGGTCAGAAATGACTTGAAGGCACACAATGACAAACAACAACAATCTGCTGTGCCTCGCAGTTCTTGCTCTCTATAGCATCATAATGTTTGTAGCACAAGGAGAAGCTTGCCAAATGAGATAGTGTGGTACAAACATCCCGTATCAACATCACTAAAGTAAAAATGCAGAAGCAACTGCAGCAACTAACAATCAGGTACATTACCCGTTTTGCCATTTTAGTTCTACTCCAGCACCGTGCTGTGCTGCAGATCTTCTTAATTAATTGATAACACATGATAAATGGATGTAAAACCATCCATAAGATGGACAAGTACCAAAAATGTGTGGCTGGCTACTGTATCTTTTCTTCCCATGTGTTTTTTAAAAAATAGAGAAAATATTTTAGCATTACTCTTCCATCCTTAAATTACCTTTCTTGTTTAGTATTCTTTTGACATGTCCTTTTAACACAATGAGCTAGACAAATTAGCCCCCTAACTCAAATGATTTTTTGTCACCAACTCATTTTTTATTTGAAGCATCAACAGGCATATTTTTCTTTACTGGACTCAGATCCACACTTCTCTTTCTGTAGATGAAAATGCTCCCAGCATCTTTGAAGGCACTGTTGAGACCGGGAGTCCAGATCATTATCAATTCACTCTCGTCTTGCAGACTCCCCAAAAGAAATTTGCTTCAGAGAACTGAGGCAGCTCCCAGACTAGTGATGGAGTTGGCAATGGGGAATGAGGAGGAATTAGCAAATGCCCCCCCCCCATGCCTTTCAACCAGCAGAACAGTCTGAGCAAAAATTAACCCACAGTGATTAGTAAATTGAATCTTTCTTAACCAGCTTTTCTATTAAAAGTGGCTCACAGTAAAGAGAAGGTATAACAATTTAAGGGAAACAATAAAATTATACATGCATCAAAGCAATAAAGAAGGTTTTTTTAAAGGCAGCAATACTGAAAGATCAGCATAAATGTTATGTAAGCAATGCCAGGACACTAATTAAGCTGCAGCTTTTATGTTAAAAAGTCTTTGATATCTCTCAGAAGATGGAAGGAAGGGGGCTGGTGAACCCAAGGGAGTTCCACCATCTTGAGTTCTTAATCTAAACATCAGAAAAACAACAAAAAGTGGAAAAAAACATTTTGGACATATTATGACATTACTATTAAAAAAAATCCAAGGTGATGAAGAAGCTATTGTACAGGTCTCCCTTGTGCTTATATGTCCACATAAGACTTTTCCTTGGATCCTATTGTTGATTCCAATATCCTCAGTAAGAGCAGATGCAGATAATCAACTGCTGAATGATTTTTTTTTCATGTCAGGAGCGACTTGAGAAACTGCAAGTCACTTCTAGTGTGAGATAATTGGCTGTCTGCAAAGACGTTGCCCAGGGGAAGCCAAGATGTTTTGATGTTTTACCGTCCTTATGAGGGGCTTCTCTCATGTCCCTGCATGGAGCTGGAGCTGACAGAGGGAGCTCATCCAAACCCAGGTTGGATTCAAACCAGCAACCTACAGGTCAGCAACCCAACCTTCAAGTCAGCAGTCCTGCTGGCACAAGGCTTTAACCCATTGCGCCACCGGCGGCTCCAATGATGAGTCACCACACAGGCAAATCTGTGACTTTTCTATAATGGGGGCTAACAGGATTCGGGACACCGAGATATAGGAATGTATCTTCTATATCCCTGTATCTAAAGTGAAGAGTATGGCATTTAAAGAATATTCTTGGTATATTTAGGTAACACCTGATATAATTTTTTGCCAACTACTTAATTACTTTTGTGGAATTGGATTAGATGGCCCATGCAGTGTCTTCCAACTCTATGATTCTAATTAATTTTCTGGGGTTGGTGGAATAGGCAATGACAGGATAAAGTGGGGAAACTGAACAACCCCCCACTCCTGGTACTTTTTTCACTATAAAGACCTCTCTAGCAAACTCCAGTGGAAGAATGGTAGGTGTCCACCAGACAGGCATGATGAAGGACCTACAAATGCCAAGAGAAGTGTTCTGTTGAGGAATCTCTTCATTCTCCAATACAACTCTATGTTTAACTTATGCCTGCTCCCAGGAACTGGGTGCCGAGTCTTCTTAAAATTGGGTTTTAATTGTTTCTAATAGTATAGTGTTTTGTTGCATTTGGTTTGTAAATCAAGTTGGGAATCTACTTGTATCTCCAGCAATTGAAGACAATAAGAATATAAGTACAATTAAATGAATAAATGAATAGTCCTTCATCCACTTGTCTTATTTATTCACATCCACTGGGACTGCCTGAAGCCCATGAAACCAGCACAGCCTCTTTCTTCCAATTCATTTACTGGGATTATGGAGTTTATGGTGTAAATTCCCCTCCTCTATCCTAAATACCACTTCTTCGTTGAAAGCATTTCCCATATGTATCAAGGGGATTCCCTTAACAGCTTGAAGCATCTATTTAAATTATTGTTCTCAATTTCTTCCTCTAAGTTCATACTTCTGTTCCACCACGCCATTTTCTATGACATCAATTCCAGCAGAATTAAAACCAGCCCTCTTGGATTTTTATGATATTCCGCACAGGAACTAGTTCCAAGCGTACCAGCTTAAATCATATACTGTATTTCTTCAATCCTAAGACTCACTTTTTCCTGTTTAAACATATCCAAAATGGAGTGTGTCTTTGAATTGCAGGTGTATCTTATGTATACTGGTGGTACTGAAATTAGGATGCATCTTAGAACTGATGGTGCCTTACAATTGAAGAAATATGGTATAAATCTCCATGGACTGAACCATACAAGTCATGTATTTTCTAATGTTATCATGGCAGAAAGGTTTGATGCAAAATACAGATTATCATGATTTTGAAAAGTGTCATATGCATCAGACTTCAATCAAATGACAATCACTTCTGCGAATTTGGATAGGTTGTGTGATGTGATGGTGGCTTTGTTGGCATCTCAGATGAAGATACAGTAGAGTCTCACTTATCCAAGCTAAACAGGCCAGCAGAACCTTGAATAAGCGAATATCTTGGATAATAAGGAGGGATTAAGGAAAAGCCTATTAAACATCAAATTAGGTTATGATTTTATAAATTAAGCACCAAAACTTCATGTTATACAATAAATTTGAAAGAAAAAGTAGTTCAATACGCAGTAATGTTATGTTGTAATTACTGTATTTATGAATTTAGCACCAAAATATCACGATATATTGAAAACATTGACTTCAAAAATGGCTTGGATTATCCAGAGGCTTGGATAAGCGAGGCTTGGATAAGTGAGACTCTATTGTAATAAGAAGCCTAGTCTTAGATGCATGTTTTTGTTTCCCATTTGCATTGACAAGTGAGTGTTACTGTCTACAGAATCCAACAAAACTTTGAAAATAACGGTTATGTGGTGGGAAGAGGGAGAAAGTAATCAATTTACAAATTCTGAATCCTTCTCTAAAATTTATAAGATCTTATTTCATCCTCCTGCCATTTAAAACCAGGCTATTCCTCTCATAGCAACCATTTTGTGATGGTACAGTACAGATGCCACTTCTCCAAAACGCCAAAAGAATCTGTCTTAAACCCTACATGACTACCTTTTAGGATTTGTTTGAATGCATCTCCTGTTTTATCCAAGCCATGCTGCTATTTTATCCAAGCAGTGAAAATGCACAGGCATAGTAAAGAACAACAAGATTTGAATCTCTGTTCAGCCATGGAAGTCCACTTGGTGACCTCAGACAAGTCACACTCTCTTAGAGAGTGGCCATGGCAAACCCCTGCTGAACAAATCATGCTTAGAAAATCCTGCCATAGGTTCTCCTTGAGGTTGTTGTAAGTCAGAAGTGAAGTCACACAACAGCAACAAATATGAGGGTTGCCATAAACTGTAGAGGAAAGGATGATATGCCTCTGCAGATGTTGTTGACTGCCGTTACCACCAGTACTTGGCAGTATATCAAAATCATGAGAGATCAAAGGAGCTGTGATTGAACAACATCTGGAGAGCCACATGTTACCCATCCCTGCCTGTAAACTACAAGTTTCACACTTTTTAAAGTGCTTTGCTTTCAACAGTTCATCGTCTCTCCCCTCACACACACAATGTGCACCACACCATCTGCTCTCTATTTGGTGCAGTGTATTTCGTTATGTAATAACTGTATACTTGCCTTTGAACGTCTGTTTATTTTAAAAAGTGCACAATCATGGAGTGGCGCTAACAGGTTTCTTCAGATCAGACAAGGAGGAACTAAAAGATCAACAGGATCTGCAGGAGATGTCGCCCAACTTCCATCATTAATCAAATGCTCAAATGCTGCTTATATCATTTCATATAACTGTACTTTACAAAGACCTTTAAGATCCATTCCACATTGCCCTATAGCCCAGTATCTGATCCCAGATTATCTGCTTTAAACTGGATTAGATGAGTCCCCATTGAGAGATAACTTGGGATAAGCAGATAATCTGCGATCAGATCCTGGGATATAGAGCAATGTGGAAGGGGCCAAAGAGATAAAACTGCAATGTTGAACTATCATCCACTAAAATGACATGGATGAAAACTAAATACAGTAGAGTCTCACTTATCCAAGCCTCGCTTATCCAAGCTTCTGGATTATCCAAGCCATTTTTGTAGTCAATGTTTTCAATATATTGTGATATTTTTGGTGCTAAATTCGTAAATACAGTAATTACAACATAACATTACTGCGTATTGAACTACTTTTTCTGTCAAATTTGTTGTATAACATGATGTTTTGGTGCTTAATTTGTAAAATCATAACCTAATTTGATGTTTAATAGGCTTTTCCTTAATCCCTCCTTATTATCCAAGATATCCGCTTATCCAAGCTTCTGCTGGCCTGTTTAGCTTGGATAAGTGAGACTCTACTGTACATCTAATATTTTTAGAACAGAATATCCTAATTATTAAAATGGTCATTATAAACAGAAGGGAACAATCTAGCCATGGCTAGCACTTGCACAACTGGGTTACACAGCAAAGATTTCCTGAACATTTACTATTACCCCTCGCTAGAAGAAACAGAACATAAAATAACTTCACCTTGGCCACTATAGTTACTGTAACATTGCAATTTGTTTTAGCTTCACTGCAATTTTTGTGCTATTTAATCAAACACTGCTTCAAAATCTTTTGAATCTTTTACCATACACCAGGTGGGTTATATTCAGTCACGTAACAACATAAAATCCATAAGGATAATACATGTTCTGCTCAGTTTACAAAACTTGATAGGTAATTCCTTATTTATTTGTGAAAGGAAGTCATAAAATAAAGGAAGAATTGCAAATTGTTAGAATGATTTGTTTTAATTGATTGGAAGCCCAAATTTGCTATACAGTAGAGTCTCACTTATCCAAGACTCGCTTATCCAAGGTTCTGGATTATCCAATGCATTTTTGTAGTCAATGTTTTCAATATATTGTGATATTTTGGTGCTAAATTCATAAATACAGTAATTACAACATAACATTACTGCGTATTGAACTACTTTTTCTGTCAATTTTGTTGTATAACATGAAGTTTTGGTGCTTAATTTGTAAAATCATAACCTAATTTGATGTTTAATAGGCTTTTCCTTAATCCCTCCTTATTATCCAAGATATTCGCTGATCCAAGGTTCTGTCGGCCCGTTTAGCTTGGATAAGTGAGACTCTACTGTACTTACAACAGTTTCTATTCTTTTTGGCTGCAGCTGTATTTACACTTACCTGGGAGTAATTTCTATAATCAGTAATTGGGTTTAGGATTGGCATGCTAACATCAACTCATAGCGACCATCACAAATATAAAACAAATGTGGCTCTACTAGTACGCAATGATACACCTCAGTTACTGGGCAATTACCTCTGTAAGCAATCATAATTTTATTATAATTAAAAAGAGTTGTCTGCAGAAAATATTGAGAACTCCAGAAAGTGACACTATGTTCACATATTGTAAAAGATTTCACCGGAATCTGCAATTGGTTTTCTGGTAATTTCTCCTTTGTTAAGTAAGAATGATCATATTAAAAGCCATACCATAATTAAAATACACCCATTATAAAGCATAATAATATAATACATTTAGTTAGTTATCAGCCATTTTTTGTAGTATCATAGGTAAACCATAATAAAAGTGGACAGATTCTTACGACTAAATAGCAGTTTAGATGAAAGCAAATTAAATTGTGTTCAGCATTGTAAGATGCCATAATGAAAAAAAAATTCAATTAATTTTCTCCCTAAATTACTTAAAAAGCAATCACCTAACAATCAAAGGATAAAGGAACAGCATAAACCACAAAACAACTAAGATTTATGAGAAGGAAACGCTGAAATAACCAAGATCATTAGGGACCAATTTACTGGAGCAAAGATGTGCAAAGTATGGGCCTTGGATGGGATGAAGCAGCCAGTGCCTCTGGCATGACCCTTCTACTTAGGCTAACTTAATGTCCCCCCTCTCTTAAAAAAATCCACATGCATCCCATAGCAACTGCTCTCACAACACTTTCAGAGGAGCGACTTGCTGATTGAATATCTGTCCATCCCAGAGTGCATTTCAGCCCCCTCAAGGAAGTGACTACGCATCCTGCCAACAACTGAGGATGGCAAAACTGAAACCCAGGCCTTCAAAAGTTGCCCACCTTTGTAGCAGAAAAACACAGTTGTACCACCAAAATATATTTTTGTAAAAAGGGAACATACCTTTCACAAGCTCTGACAGTCCATGCAGCAATTATCCACAAGGAGATACTAAAAACCAAAAGTACAGTTCCTGGGCATATTGTCATTAGAGTCTTCATAACAAAACGAGTATTGAAGTTTATCTTATTTAGTGCTCCAATGCTTCTGGATGAGGCATCAGTGAAAAGTTTGCTATGCAAAAGCATAACTCTGGCAATAAGATAAAGTCTTAAGAACATTGGTATGGATAAAATTATATCCACATCAGCTATTGCCGTAGATGGGATATAGGTGAAAGCAAGCCGAGCTGTCCATGTGAATGTATAGTTGCCAGGGATAGGATGTATAGCACACACCAAGATTTCCAAGCAGATGAAGAAAATGCGCTCATAAGTCATGGCTATTCTCCAGTCATCTGCTCCATTATCCACCATAAACAGCTGCAAAAGAAATGCAGATGTTCAGCATTAGTGAAATGTCAGCAGTAATATCAAAAAACATATACTTTCAAATATTATTTGGACTCCTACCACAATATAAAGTGTTTATTGCTAGAACGAAAATTGTATTTCTGTTCCTTGGATTGTAATTGTGAAAGTTCCTATACTAGTCATTCAAATATTAACACATCATGATTTTATTGACTGATTATCACCTGACCTGACAGCTGAGCCTTAAAATTTTGCAAATAGCTGGACAGCAGTAAAAGGTCAGATCAATTTCTGGCCATGATTCAGCACAGAAATTTAGGTGTATAATTAACGACAGATAAATGCAGATGCAACGTTTTCAACGGATGTGTACTATGAACATTTTGAACATGGATATTCATGCATTTGGGAAAGCACAATGGATTGGCAAAATCAGAAAAATTGATTGACATATGGCTATCTCTCTGTGGCCTTAGATTTACAGTACAACTAACCTGTTGTTGTAGGGGTTGACATCAGTACCTTGTATCTTTCTCAGTTGCTATAGTCACAAATAAACTCCTTTTTAAATTTCCCAGATCTCTTAAGAAACAACTCCAAAGTTAAAGAAGGCATATGATTATACCAGGTAGAGTTCAATTGTCTGAAAATGCCTTTCAAATGACAAGATAACATCTGAGGATTCCTATAAAATGCAAAATCCTGTTTTCACACTATATGCATATCCACAATTATATAAGAAGAATCCTATAAGGAAAAAAGATTGTTTGCACAGAAAATTACTCACAGATACCTAAGAGTGCACCCCTATACATTGTTCATTCAAAAGGCAGTTCTCAGTGAATACAGAATGATTTACTCTCCGCTAAGTATGTGTTGGATTGCAGCTAAAGATGTAGTACTGAACATTTTAGCAGAACATTAAACACTGGGGAGGTTTTTGATGGCTTTCCAAGGGATCTACAGTGATATAAGTATCATTTTGTTGAGTTCTGGAAAATCATGATGAGACTGAAATGAGCAGAATCTTCACAGTCTGGGATTTATTTTACACAAACTTCACATACAGTATTTTTTAACAGCAAACAGCATTTTTCTCTGCAGGCAATGTTGTTTCCTGTGCAGAAAATATTGGGAAATCTGTGCAAAACCACCACATGTATTTAAATCCTCAACTGTGAATAATCCTTGAGAACTGTGTACTTTTTTTGAAGACTTTCTCACAGCAGGAAGGCAATTAATCAGAGAACATAATGCTTTCTTCAAAAACAAAATTAGAAAATAATTTATATTCCTCCTTCAGCATAAAGCACTAATAAATAAGCCAAACACACTGACAACTACAGATTTAAATATAGTCACCCACAACAGTTGACAATGATACTTCTCTGTTTATGTTATTTTAAAGCACAGAAACAGATATCTGGTATTGCTTAAGTCTGTCAATGGGAACCACATTAATGGAAATATAACTATTCAACGGGTGGAACTACAATTATTCAACTAGGGTCACTTGTATTAAATACAAAATGTTTTTTAAAAAACATGTAAATATCCTATATACTCATGCAGAAGTCCAGACGTTTTAGTAAAAAAAAACAACCCAAAAGCCTGGGTCGACTTATCCATGGGTGAATGTAAGTACAATATTTTAAGTCTTAGCCAAAAAAAAAAAAAAAAAAAAGGAACCACCCTTTTCTCTGTGTGGTGGGACATAAAGGCAAGAGCGTAGTCCACATATGTCAAACACATGTGAACTCAATCCGACATGCAACATCATCTCATGTGGCCCACATAGCTTTCAATGCCAGGGCAACATCGTTACAAACAGCCCTTTCAAGGCAAATATAAGGCTGTTGTGGCCCTTGGTAAAAATGAGTTTGACATTACTGGCTTAGTCCATTCCAAGAGAACATAAAAGAAACTCTGACCCCCCTCTACGCTCTTCATCATGATAGCACTTCTGGCCTTTTTGAATGCCTGGGCAGAGAATTGTGGCAGTCACCAGGGGTAAGACAACATTGGTGCTTTCCCTTCAAAATGACTTTTCACTTACACACAGATCATATTAAAATTCATAATTTTGGCCCCAAAGCCTGCCCTAGACTTAGATATGGTCAATTTATCCATGAGGATATACTGTAGTTATGATGTACGATTTTTTATTTTTTGGGTTATTGTGCCCTTTCCTGAAAACTGAAAATACTATAATTAAAAGAAACAAAGCAACTGTTCAGATCTGTTTCCTTGTTTAATTTCCACTTGTTTAAAATTATCTTGCATCCTGGTATATAGGGTAGCTCACTGTTAATGTAACGATGTCATAGAAGCATGGGACAGTTTTACATCCTTCTAGGACCCTTTCAGACAGGCCCAAAACATAGAACCTGTATCACTTTTAACAGAGGCATCCAAACAACACCTCAGGTAAAAGTGAATGAATGCAGAAAAGAATGGGTGTTCCCAGTTTGCTCTGCATTAATTAAACACCTGGAAAGATCAGGATCTTAAGCTAAGGTCTGGATTTTTCAAGGTGCTGGGCCTGTGGGGATTGACGCCTGAGACTGCTTCTGCAGTCCCAAGGGTCAATCCGCACAGCCCTCCCCCTCCCCTCCAGCCCCCCCCCCCATTTCCCCCTTTAAAAACTTACTGGCAGGGCCTGCTGGCAGCGCAAGCCCCTCTTGATGCATGAAAATGGCATGTCAGGAGATGGGGAGGGGGAGGAGAGATTTCTCTTCTGTACAAAAGGGTATGTGTTGCCAGCAGGCCTCTCCAGTAAACCTTTTGGGGAAAATGGGGGGTTAGAGGGAGGCTGGATGCCATCCTGGATCAATGTTTGGTTGACTCAGGATGGCATCTATCCACCCCTTAAGGGAAAGCCCTAGGTTGGGTTAGTGGTGGAGACAGAAACTCAGGAAAAAGCGGGTTATTTTAATCCACTTCCTCCCAGGTTTTAGGGAAGTATAGAAGTCCCCCTAGTTGACCAAAGGGAAGACTTGCCTTTCAATGTCCATCTAAGGGGATCCACTCCCTGGCTGACCCAGATGAATGACATTATGGTCCCTGCTAATCAAAACTTCGTAGTAATTCGACCTTGTCAGCCCTCAATCTGTTACAAGATTTCAACTCACTTGTTGGAGGATACAATTTGCTGAGTCAACTGCTGAAGTCTGCACAGTGCTACACAATGTTATGCAAGAAGTCCATTACTGCCTCATTCCTTTCATGAGTAACGCAAAGCCTTATATACTTCCCTGGTACTTATAGGCTCAATTATTTACAACACAAGTAAGTTAACTCTTAATTCACTAAAACATACTCTTGAATACACAATATCAGAATGGCTTAAGAATGGATTTCTTAATTCCACCATTACCATATATATACTGCACTGATTCTAATTGGCATCACAGTGTGTGACTATATGATTTAATTATTTATTATTAAATAATCTTAATGAATAGAATATGATCTTGTGTAGGCACATCGAGTTACTTTGAGGGCACATAAGATATCACAGTAACCCTATCAAAGGGAACGTGGGCAGTATATCTGACCTGCTTAGAAAATGATGGAGCTCCTTTCCTCATAAAATATAAATGGCTTTGTCCTCATGATTCATATTGTAGACTGAGGTTAAAGATATTAAAATATTCAGTTTTTTAACTGAGCAGTTAAGTAACTTTTTCCTTGGGTAATATTTAAAACTAAAATATGCTATCTGTTATAAAAATTTGGCCCCTTTATTTCCAACCATTTTGAAAATTAAGACTTAAATCTCTCTGAAGTGTTAAACTATACAATTAATCTAAACAACTAAAGCTGAATTCACCTCCACATACACAAATACAAAAACCCTTCAATATATATAATGTAATATTGAGAAGAACAATTTTGATCTAGATTTCTCTCTGACTTCCATAATACAGAGGCTGCAATTTTATTCATTTACCTGAGAGTAAACCTCACTGAACATAATAAAAGATACTTCCGAGTAAATCATTTTGTGCTGTGCATGACAAGCAAGAAGGCAAAATAAAAGATTGGCCACCTCCAAGGTTTAGTTACCTTCACAGTTACAGAGGTGTAACCTCACTACCTAGTAGAGGAAGGATATCACATGATTCAGATAGTGGCTCATGCTATGTGTCATGATGCTATGTCATTGCACTCCATGGTGTGTATTATATCACAGACCAGCCATTGCAAGAAACCTTGTGGTGAATTAGGCCACACTGCAGGCAATTTTACAAACCAACCTTCCCAGGATGTTCTTAGGACAGAGCCACCTTCCTCCCATTTCAGGAGGGCAGTACTAAAGACACTGAACCAGCAAATCTCTTTTCCTGTTGACAACCATAATGGACATGTCTTCCTTTCTTCAAGAGCTTTCTAATAAGAAACAACTGCTGGTGCAATCACAGAAGCCTCATCTATACTGATTATTTAATAGAGTTTCAAACAGGTATTGAAGAGAGTGGTTTTACTGTGCAGATGACTACACAGGAAATTCTGGAACCAGTTTAAGATCAAAACCACAGAGCAATGATGCACATTAAGGGCTTTCTTTCATGTGCCTGTGTGGGCTAAAGACCTTGTAAAACTAAGCTCACATGATTCCATAGCATTAAGCCATGGCAGTTAAAATGGTATCAAACTACATCAAGTCTACAGTATAGATACACTTACAGGCTAGGTTTTTTTTTCCATGTCAGGAGCAATTTGAGTTGCTTCTGGAGTGGGAGAATTGGCCGTCTGCAAGGACGTTGCCCAGGGGACGCCCGGATGTTTTTGATGTTTTTAACATCCTTGTGGGAGGCTTCTCTCATGTCCCCGCATGGAGCTGGAGCTGATAGAGGGAGCTCAACCGCACTCTCCCCAGTTGGGATTCGAACCTGGCAGCTTTCAGGTCAGCAACCCAACCTTCAAGTCATTTAGTCCACTACGCCATCTGGGGGCTCAGGCTAGTGCAGTGTAGGTATATATTAAATTTGCAATTTCTATGTATGGTTGTGAATACTGAAAAAAGTTGATCGTAAGAAAATAAATTCATTTGAAATGTGGTGCTGGAGAAGAGTACACTGACAGCTAAAAAGACTAATAAATGGGCCATAGGGCAAATCTAGCCAGAACCCTATCTTGAGGCCAAGATGACAAAACTGAGAATTTCATACTTTGGCCATCTTATGACTCATGACTAACTAGCAAAAGACAATAAAGTTTGGTAAGATAGAAAGTAGTAAGAAATAGGAAGACCATATTACAGATAGACTCAATTGATGAAAGTATAGCTCTGTGTTTCCAAGACCTGAGCCTGATGACAGAGGGATTTGGAGGTCTCTCATGTATAGGGTTACCAAGGTCATAACCACAATGAAGTATACAACAGATTCTCAACCTGTGTGTTGAATCTGAGCCTGAAAAAATTGAAGTTCATTCACAACCCATTTAGAAACTCACTACCAGTTTTTCCCTCTTTGAAAATATACTCTCTATGTGTAATAAAACAGTAATGTCCATTAATTATCTCATAAAGTAGCAATAAGGATTAACACAATTTTGATTACCAGCACAAGGATGGCAAAGCTATGTGTTAACCAAAATGTCAAATGAATTAATATGTAATAATGCAGAACTAACTTACACCAACGTTTGAGAAATAAAGGAGGGAAAATAGCTCTTCCCAAAATGTTTACCAAGCTCTTACAGAAGCGATTTTCTGATCTTTTCCACACATGCAATAATATTGTACAAAATGACACCCATATCATAATGTTTTAAAGAAGATATAAGAAACATGAAAAAGACTGGCATTCATTTGGAAAAGATAGTGGTCACATCAAAAATGAATGTGATAAACGTATATGATTATTTTAATCCTTCCCTCAAAAGTACTGAATCTAACCTATTTATCTTATTTAATACATACTACTAGTGACTTGCAACCTGACTATATAAAATAGGAAGGAGGAATAACGTTATGGTATTTTATCATAAAGCATGCCAGTGGGGTGTAATGGGTTGAGTATTGGACTCCGGGAGACCAGGGTTTGAATTCGCATTTTACAATGGACCATAGGTAGCCTTGGGCACTATCTCAGCCTCAGAGGAAGGCAATGCGAACATCCCTCTAAACAAATCTTGCCAAGAAAAGTCCTTGATAGATTTGCCTTATGATCACCAGAATTCATAAATTACTTAAAGTCACACAACAACTTTACTGTTGTGCTTTCAGACGGGCTAATGAAAAGTAATATCATAATACTGTTAAACAAATGGTTTAATTAATAGAGAAGGCTAAGCATGTTTTACAGTTAGACATTAAACCTAAAAGCCAACACTGCACCAATATATATTTTTAGGAATCCCAAAAAGGTAAAACAATTTGCATGTAGATTGTGTATTATATAACCACATTTGTCTAATCTCAACATTTCTTTATTCTAATGTTTCTTTCATCTTCAAAAATTCTCATGGCTCCTTGCCAAGCACTCACAGCAATTGTCAGGACAAAATGAATAAATAGGAAAGAGATTAGAATGTGAAAAGAAAATGGGATGGGGAAGAGCTGTATAAAGCTAGTTGTAGTTGCAAATGCAGTAAGCCCACCAAGTGAATAGGCCTTGATAAGTGAAAAATTACCTGCCCTAAAACTTAACTTCTCTAAATGCCTAATCATTTCATTTAATTATTTCTTTCTTATTTAAAAATATTTTTGAAGAACAGTTGACAATGTCTATAATGTTTACACTTCAAATTATAACAAATGTATAACATGTATACTTCAAATGTTATACAGTTAAACTTTCTGATTAAAACTAAAAGACATCTCAATATATACAAGAAAAGAGATAATGTAACTTATAATGATGTCTGCACCATCCTGTAATGTGTGGTTATGCAAATTGCTTGTGCTTTGATCATACAGTAGAGTCTCACTTATCCAACACTCGCTTATCCAACGTTCTGGATTATCCAACGCATTTTTGTAGTCAATGTTTTCAATATATTGTGATATTTTGGTGCTAAATTCATAAATACAGTAATTACTACATAGCATTAATGCGTATTGAACTACTTTTTCTGCCAAATTTGTTGTCTAACATGATGTTTTGGTGCTTAATTTGTAAAATCATAACCTAATTTGATGTTTAATAGGCTTTTCCTTAATCTCTCCTTATTATCCAACATATTCGCTTATCCAACGTTCTGCTGGCCCGTTTATGTTGGATAAGTGAGACTCTACTGTATGTCATTGTAACTCTTAAAATGGCATTAGGAGTTTTATTTTTCATATCAAGAGATCACAACAATGCATTGTTTGTTAGTAGGTGCTCAACCCGTGATTTTGAATTAAAAGTGAGCAAGGTTGCTGTGAACCTTTTGACATGCTAAAACCCAGCTCAAATTTCTCTCCTGCTTGTAACAGGACACTATCAGTATTCTCCATTTCCTGTCCTGAACTGTAGTATAATATTAATGTGTAGCGTTGAACACTATCGGTCAGCTTCAGATTCCTTCCTTTCAGCCGATTATCCTGTAGATCTCATGGAGAGTACAAATATGTCCACAGATGCAGACTGTCATCACAGAAGGGCAGGGACAGCCATGGTTAATCGCTGGAGAATGCGGCCTTTTCATCACTGCACTATTAAACCAAAGCAATTACAAGTTACTCAGCTTCTTCTGTCAACTTGAGGAATACTTTCAGCCCCTGATGTTTGCTCCAGTTGAGGGCACAAGATTCTCAAGAAAATGGAAAAAATGTAAATTAAAAAAAATAATAATCCGAAAAAGCACTTCTGTGGAAGTGATTCTATGGTCTGGTTGCAGCAGAAGTTGACCAGAGTTACACTAGAGGGCCTATAGATACCTAGAGAGAACATATTAATTAACTCCATGAATATTCAAATTTTGAAAAATTAAAACCAACAAATGTGGAGGGCCAACTATACTAAGGAATGGTTTGATTCCAAACATCTTATTTGCTGTACAAGCAATCCGATCGACCCAGGTATGTATGAACTTGCCTGAGTAAGTCTGAAATGTGACTGCCAGTCGTGGGCATAGCAGGCAAAGTCATGTTTCTGTGATTATGTGTCTGAACACTCTAACTGTAGAAATTGCCACTATCTATAGCTATTGTCATGTTAAGTTGTCCACTTGAATATACATCTGACAAGATGCCTCTCTACAAGTCATTTGTTGCAATGGACAACTCTAATGCATTGAACATAAGATGCAGGAACCTCGGGCCTTGGACTGTTTGTGTCCCCTTTACATCTCCGAGAAAGGAGAAATTGATGTGCTGAGCCCTTGTCACTTTTCTGTTTATTTCTTCCTCTAGAGAAGCTACAAAAATGTTTTCTGTTTGAAGTAAAACCTACTAAATGTGTTACTGTTAAATTTCAACTATGCTGAAGACAGACATTTCATTGAAAAACTATTTTGCATTTAAAAGCAAAAGAATTTATACAAACTTTCAAAAAATATTGGCCACCATGGACAGCTCATTTTGCCGAGGTTTTAAAGTGCTATGCAAAACGTGTGCTTTGGGAAGCAATTTGCTTTTGATTGTTACAGAGTTTTGCGTCTAATAATCTGGGAGATATTTTGCTAGTGGTAATTTTAAGAAACTCAAATTTATATTAGTATAACAAGTCTTCTCTAAATATACCAGATTGTTTTTTTTTTACATATGTCGACTCTTATGCATAAGTGATCAGATCACATGCATGTGTTACAATTTTAATACTTTTAATATTCAAGTATATATTGGGCAGTTAATTCAATTATAATTCAATGCTCAGGGTCACATTTCCCCTGAAGTGAGAGTAAACAGTGTAGTGTGATGAAGTCCTCAAGTTTCAATGTTTGAAGCCTTTTGTAAAGTGAGCAAGCTGAGAAAGCAGATATTATTCTACATTAATCCAAGCGGCAACAAAGATGCTCCTTTCTATCTAATCTACTTAGCCTTGCCAACAGTGTGAAGTCTTGAAGGGTGCAGTGCCGAGGTAAAAGTTTACAGGCACAATTTCATATGGTGTCATTTTGACAGTTTACTTATGTGCTTTAAAGGGATGACTTCTAGATGCTTGCTTCCCAAGTGCTGTTTAGAACCAAGGACATTTCCTTTTCAAGAAAGAAATAAACGAGAAAAAAGCTACTTTTTTTGGGGTTAGTTGATAGATCGGGATGGAGGATTAAAACAAGAAACGCTACACTTCAATTTGCAATTTTAGATTCCTGAAGTCCTTTTCAAAATATATGGTTTCCTCTAAAATGTTTTCAAATGAATTGTAGCTGGCATATACAGAACATTCACCTCTCAAATTGAAGGTTTTAAAAGAAACTATTAAGTTTCTACAAAGCGAAACACAGAAGTTATTTTCTAACAGTAGATAGTGAATACTGTTATTAGAGCGATATTTTAAAGACATTAAACCATATGGATTATATCAGATGAATAGACAACAATATAAACAATGTAAAATGGGATAAAGGATGATGAAGAAAATAAAATGAGTACTTTTGAGAAACTCAGACAGATGGCTATGTATAAGATTAATAGGATTCAGAGTGATAACAAAATAGCTGGTGAAATCAAGGCAAATGATTACATGTTTGATCATACTGAGGTATACTGTAAATAATCAATAGTACACCTGTACCTTCGTATTACATAAGGAGAAAGCAAGTTCATGGGTGGGAATGGGAAGGTAAAAAGAAAAAACAATAACAGTATATTGTTTGTTTCTCAAATCTGGTCTATAGCACCATTCATTAATTTGAAATATTTCCTATTTAGATATTCTGAGCTCTATGTTGTCTGATAGTCCCACCTGATCTAAGAAGCATTTTCATTATCTCAGTGACATTATAGGAACATTCAGCCTAAATTTTCATTTAATACAACTTTTATTTGAAGAATATATAATATTATAAAATCCTTTCCTTGATATATTTCATATGATGCTATATAGTTTTATTTTAATCTTAATAAATAACCAAAGTAAACCACATCTTAATAGTGTGATTAAACAAAAAATATGTTCAGAACAATACCTTATCATCTTATTGATTCTAGTCAACAAGGATCCATACTTGCTGCCCAACCACAGGAATAAAGAGACCAGACACAAGATATATGGACGAAAAACAGGCAATTTTATTATTACCTATTTAATTTGTTTCTTGAGGCTGAGCAAAACCAAAAGGAGGTAAATAAAATGGTGAGAGAGGTGGATATAGGTGGTCATGATAATCGAATTCTAACTAACCTTAATCTGTACGACAGATCCTCATGTATCCAGGTGCATCTACACCAGCGGTTCTCAACCTGTGGGTCCCCATATGTTTTGGCTTTCAACTCCCAGAAATCTTAATAGCTGATAAACTGGCTGGGATTTCTGGGAATTGTAGGCCAAAACACCTAGGGACCCACAGATTGAGAACCACTGATCTCCACTGTAGAATTAATGCCATTTGAAACAACTTTAAGGCCACGGCTCCATGCTATGGAATCCTGGGATGTATACTTTGGTGAGGCACGGGTACTCTTTGGCAGAGAAGGCAAAATACCTTGTAAAACTACAACGCTAGCGATTCCATACCATTGAGCCAGGGCAATTAAAATGAAGTCAAACTGCATTAAGTCTTCAGTGTACATGCACTCTCAATGTTATTCATGGTTTTGCCATAGTTGCCTGGCATCTCCAACTAAAGCTGGAAGATACTTAAGTCTGAAACCCTGGACAAACTGATAATATGACTTTTTATATGAATTTTTTATTAGACAGTAAAAGAACTTCAAGGCAAAAAGCTACAAATAACCAAGTGAATCAAAACTTTAGCATCATCTCCTGGTTGCAGATGATAATATGATTGTGATTATGGTCATTATTTCATTTATTATTACTCAATGTTTTCCTCCAATTCTGGGGCTGAAAATGATCTTAGAAATTACCAATATAAAATATTTGTATATTATCATTGGGATTTTTAGGCCAAGTTAATAGTTTGTTTCTTTAGTCCTAACGCATGAATGCAGAGATAGAAAACTCTTAAAGATAAATTTGATAATCTAGTCTTACTGAGGATGCAGTAATCTCTTTATCTTAAAACACAAACATATTCTTTCAAATGATCAATTTCCGCATATATACCTGGGAGGTGACTTATGTCTGCTGCAAAGTAGGAAGCCTGAGAATTAAAGTCCAACTTTGCTCTATGTTCACTATTTGTAACATATAGAGATAACATGCTGGGATGTCTTTATTAGATTTTATTTTAACAAAAAGGATTGTTTATAATTTTTAATAAATAACTTGACATAAATATTGTATCAGTAAAAATTATATAAGGGCTCCTCTCAGTAACTCTATACTGTTTTGCAAACGTCTTTGGTTAAAACTGTAAATAATCTACTAGAACACCCATTTCAAAAATCAACTTAAAAATCCAATTAGAAAATGTCAAACTATTTAAAGTTTTACCATTTAACAAACAATTCATTTTAAATCAAAAGCTGTTTCATGAAATAGATTAATGTTTTATTACCCTGAGGCAAATGGTATAATAAAAATATCAACCAAGATGTTAATAATTTTGCCAGGCTGAACTAACACAGGTAAACTGTGAAGAATTGAAAATTATTCCCCAAAGGTTCAGTATTTCATCTTATCCCATCAACCTAAAGGCTATTCCTATTTTTTTAAAATTATTGTTATCATTATCAGATTTTGCATAATGAAGTTACATAGTGCTTTCTGAAGAGAGAAAGGGAGTTATGGATAGAATGGGGAGAAGAATATGATTTCAATTATTCTCTCCCCCCCTCCCAATTAATAAGACAATACAGTTTTAAAAGAGTACATTCAGCCCTCCAGAGTTGTGGATTTGACTTTTGAAGATGTGGTTATTTATAGATTTAATTAAAATGTTCTTTCTAGTTCTTTAATCATGCTGAAAAAACTAGATATTCTTAGGTAAAAGAAGAGAATTTTAATATTTGCGGTTTTTCATTTTTATGGGGGCCTTGTGTTCCTAACCCATTGAATGTGGAGGCCTGGCTATGATACAGTGATACTTTGAGTTAAGAGTTTAATTAGTTCTGTGACCAAGCTCTTAACTCAAATTGCTCTGATCTCAAAGTGATTTTTCAAATTTAAATGCTATTAATCTGTCCTGGTTCACCCCATTTTTGTTTTGTTACTTTTTAAAATTAAAAATGTACTTTATAAATAACAAATAATGTACTTATTCCAGCCTCCTTTGTTCTCTTGCACTTTCTCTCTCTCTCTCTCTCTCTCTCTCTCTCTCTTCATGAAGCTGAACATACCAGGAATAAAAATCACACAAAATCAACCAACCCAAAGTTCTTCAAAGCAGATAAGAGCAAAGTGAACAGCATTCTCCAAAAGCGGACAAGAGCACAAGGCACAAAGGCTTCTTCCTTGAAGCCCTAACATTTTTTTTTATTCTCATGCTAGCTCTCCCGTTAACACCACCTCTTAACTCAAAAATTGATCTTATGTCAAAGCAAAACCAGGGCCAATCAATAGCTCTTAATTCAAAACACTCTGAAGTTGAGACTCTCTTAAGTCGAGGTTGCACTGTACTTTGGGAAAGACCCAATTCAGTGAGTGAAGTCTTCTTCCAAGAGTAAGGTAGTGCTGAGAATTCTAATGTATGCACTTATTTCAGGATTGTTATTCTATGCCTTCAAGTCATTTCTGACTTATGGCAACCCTAAGGTTATTATGGGGTTTTCTGGGGCTGAGAGAGTATTACTCGTTTTTCAAAATCAACTAATTACGGTTATTTTAGTTAAAAAATAACTTTTTGGTTTCATATTTCTCAAAAGCAAATGAATAGTTCTCTTCAGTTCTCTTTTAAAAAAATAAATGCTGCATGCTGTTGGCTTGCAGTGCAAACACACCCTTCTCCTATCCACCATGCTGTTGCCTCAACAGCAAACGAGCACTTGAATTATATGATAGTCCTCCTCCTCCATTTAATGAGCCTGTACCCAAGTACACAAAAAGGTAATCAAAAGGGGTGAAGCTAATATTTTGCAAGTTACAATCATTATGTGATGTAATTATATTTTGGTTACTAGGAAAATGAATAAGTTACAAGCATTTTGTTATTTGCAAATATTTACTTCAAAGCTCTCGGAGACTGGGGAATTGGGCCTAAGGATATATTTCTTCACTAACGTTGTTCTCAAAGGAACCCGCAAGTAATGTCTTTGAATATCATGCAATCCTCAAAGATTATGTGAGTTACATTGAGGAGGGGCCAAGCTTGTTTTCTTCTGCTCTGGAGATTAGGACATGGAGCAATGGATTCAAATTGCAGTAAAAGAGATTCCACATCAATATTAGGAAGAACTTCCTGACAATAAGAGATGTTCGGCAGTGGAATATGCTGCTTTGGAGTGTCATAGTGTCTCCTTCTCTGGAGTTTTTAGCAGAGGCTGGATGACCATCTGTCAGGATTGCTTTGATTCTGTGTTCCTGTATGGCGGGAGGTTGGACTAGATGGCCCTTGTGATCTATTTCAGCTCTATGATTCCATGATTTTATGATTCCATTTATAGTGCAAGAGTTATGCTGTGGAAAATTAGCGCATGATATTTTTTGCATAGAAAACAGCATTTTCTACACAGAACATAATGTCCATTTTATTAAATTGTATGAAAATGCTGGCTGACATCCTGTTCACTATTTATGTTGTCATAAGCCAGACTTAACGATATCATAAATACTGCAATTCATACTTACAATCTTAGCATCATTGCAAGTGTCACAAGTGCCCTCCAAAATCTTTCTCAGAAGTCAGAGAAGTTTCAAGACATCGGAGAAGGATTGCTGAACAATCACATCAGCCCCTTACACCAACAAAGTATGGTGCAAAAAAGATAGCAAAAGGAATCCACAGGAAAGGAGGGGGAATAAAATTGGCATGTAGTTACTGAGCTCTGTTGCTGCTACTATTTCTATAACTGGGGGATATATTCTGTACAAAATTATGCCATATCAGGTTTTGCAAACTCATAACCATGACTTCCTTTTTTGAGCTTTATTTATTTACCTGTAATATGGTATTTTCCTATTCCCTTCCATTTGTTTTCTTCGTAAGATTTCAGATGTGTGGTGCAAGTGATTATGGGAATATACCTAATGGATTCTAGGATTGTGGTCAAAAGAGTAACTTTTCAAAACGATGAGTTTATTAGACAAAAGGATACAACCTATCTCAGTTAAGCTAACTTCAACGCTAGATGTTACTAAATAAGATCAAAAAATGTGCTACCATAGTCAAATTTCCTGGGGATCCACCTGACACTCAACTGTTGACTATATTGATCCAACCAATGCAATTATTTAAAAAAACAGATTCCTATTTCCCCAAAGTTGTGGAAACATGGGAAAGTGTTCTGGGGAATATTTAGGTATGTGAGTGATTTTTTTTTTCTTCAACACTCTTTGTGGACATATTTGATTTGAAAAATATTATAAAGATAGAAGTGGCTAAATGTTGGCTTTGAAAGTTATTAACCAGTATTCATTATAAACTGGCCTGACACAACACTTCCAAGTGGTAGAAATATAATTGCCAGCAGAATGGACTTCCTTCTCGGCACATAGCTGATGTCTGATAAAGGAGGAAGGGTATGGTCATGGCAACAGTATCACAATCAAGACTTAACTGACAGTCATGAAAAATGAAACAGTTATGGATGTGTAAATCTAAGTAACTACTTTGCATTCACGATCACTACTTAATCATGATTGTGACTATATTGCCTGATTGTAACTTCCTCCCTAAGCAGTCCGTTCTACTGCTGTTCATATTGTGGGCAAATGAGTTTTCCTCAGGTTTACTGTTAGGAGAGTCCAGAAGAGGTTATATAACTGAGTATCTGATATAGAACACTGGCCGATATTTCTCTGTGTGTGACATAAGCAGCATGTCAAGAGGTGACGGGCACCTATTTAAGGAAAGAGAAGGAAAGGAAATGTGGCAAGACGTTTAAGACTGACTAGTGGCTTTTAAAACAGGCAACTTACCCTCTCTATCAAGAGAAAATCATGAGAAAGGATGGTTGGACAAGGTAACATGAAAACAGCCAGAGTGTACTGTGTGTGTGTGTCTTGAAGCCATTGTCTTCATCAAAGGAAATGGGTTTACATCATGTGAAAATAGAAACCAAGAGTGCAGCCACATTTTTCTCCCCTTCCTCTCTCTTTTCTTATTTATGCAAGACACCAGCATGGCTACTTTGGAAATTAAACTCTGACTTTTAGTACATTGCTATTAGAATTAAAGCAGAAATGACTGAAACACAACATTTTTGATAAAGTTAATGGAAATGTATACAAACATATGCATACACATATTCAACTTAATATAAGAGAAGGCAACCTGATCATAGATAGCTGTGTATGGAATAATCTCTATATGAATACGTCTACTTACAGACTACCAAATATAGTCATTTATAAGTCTAGAAATTTTAGTCCAAAAATCACCCTAAAAATTCTAGGTCAACTGATCCGTGGGTCAATCTAAGTATTGATGCAATGAAGGCACTTTTGTATTCCCATGCAATTGATCTGCATTTTCTTAGACCCACTTGTGCCTGGTTTCCTGCACCACACTTTGCACAGCCATGATTTGGTAGTTCCCTCCTTATCCATCCAGACTTTAGGGTGAGCAGCGCTATGCCTACTAAAATTTTGTAAGGTCTTTGGCACCATTTCCTTTTGCTTTACCCTTTAAATCCTTTGTTACATGGCTCTAGGTTTCACCTTCGACTTATTAACAGGTTAATAAGTCGATTTTGGCCCTAAACTCTGCCTTTGACTTATACATGAGGCCAACTTATACATGAGTATACATGGTAACCATCACTATAAATCCTCTAAGAGGCAAAATGCTTCCCCAAAACAGAGTTTCGGTCAAAACCATGGTCTCAGAATAAATTTAGGGCATGCTTAAGAAAAGAAAGCACACTGAAGTTTTCAACTCATCCATTACAGAATATTTCTTTCCTGGGATGAACAAGTAACCAATGATCTATGGATGGATATGCTTTGCAGTAAAGATATGTAACACTAATTTAGGATAATTTCCAACTACACTCAAAAATTATTGCCTCCCCCGTTACATAGCAGCTTCATTTTTCTAATCCTAAAGCTGGTTATTTCACTGGTTTCACTTCTAGTTTAACCTCTTTAACAAGAGGTTGTCCAAATATGACTTTAGAATGGAGGGGTTTTTTCCTGTCAAAAGAGAGTCGACAGATTTGGATCTTGCCATGAAGGGAAGGTTATTTTTATTCACAGAGGAACCAAGGATTCAAACCTCAGCATCCCTGAACACAAGATCATGTGGCATTTCATACTTTTCAGAGATTTTCCAGGCATAGGGAAACTCACAGCATGATCCAATTTGCGGAGTTTTTCTCATGCAGTTCAGAATATTTATTTCTGACAACCAAAATATTATTCTTAAACCCAACTTGAGTATATTTTAAATCCTGCTAGGTTCCATTGTTTATCAAACTATGAGTTATAGAAGCCCATCTTCCTTTACCCTGGTGCTTGCTCATCCTTTCTCTCTGCTCACTCTTCTCCCTCCACCTCAACAACCAGCAAAATTCTGCATTTCTCTCTCCTTACCTTTAACCTGTCTAAAAGGTTTGAAGGCCCTGCAAAGGAGAGCAAATCTGAAATTGTCTTTAGATCCCATGGAGAGAGTAATATACCTGGCTTGATTTCCACATTGTCCCTAGGCAGTGTTAAGCACATCTGCTGCTAATAGTTATAGATGGGGTGGCAGGCTGTAGGCATACTTTAATTAACTAAAATTACATAGCCAACTTTGAAAAACAAAACAACTCCAAGGTGCTTACTCCTCAACTATGCTTTGTATACATGTTAAGTTCAAGTGGGGTTATGGTGGAGACAAACATTTGAAAACAAACTCATTTGTTGTTATACATATATATCTAATATACCAACATAGTCTGTAGAGCAGGGGTCCCCAAACTAAGGCCCGGGGGCCGGATGCGGCCCATCAAAGCCATTTATCCAGCCCCCACAGCACAAGAGCAGAAGGGGGTTGAGATAAATGACCCAAGGGGTCTCTTCTTCTCTTACAACCCTTATTATTATTATTATTATTATTATTATTATTATTATTATTATTATTATTATTATTATCATTATCATTGAGGCTGGGTGACCATCTGTCAGAAGTGCTTTGCTTGTGCTTTTGGTGCACAAAGGCAGAAGGGGATTGGACTAAATGGCCCAAAGGGTCTCTTCCAACCCTCTTTATTATTATTATTATTATTATTATTATTATTATTATTGTTATTATTATTATTATTATTAATTATTGCTTGGTAGCCAACTATAGTCCGGCCCTCCAACGGTCTGAAGGATCGTGAACTGGCCCCCTGTTTAAAAAGTTTAGGGACCACTGCTGTAGAGAATAGAAAATGGTTTAAGCTGCTATTGAGAACAAATCCCTCTAAAACTATTAATTTTGATGCTGCTGACTAAAACTGAATAGAACTATTCTATAAGACTTCATTCTAACTATGATTACCAAAGCACTTACTTGCTTAATCTATTTTTTATCTATCAAAGCCAACAAATGCATACAATAAACACAATTTAAGTATAATATTTCTGGTTCCAAGAAATAAGGAGACATGCAATTGGCCCTTGGTATCCGCTGGTGTTTGGTTCCAGTATCCCCCATGGGTTCCATAACACATAGATGGACAAGTCCCATTATGTGCAATGGCATAGTAAAATGGTGTCCCTTATATAAAATGCAAAATCAAGGTTTGCTTTTGGAATATTTTAAAATATTTTCAAGCTGTAGAGAGTTGAATCCATGGATACAGAATTCATGGATACAGAACGCCAACTGTATTTATGAGTATAAATGAACTCACTTGAATTATTTCTCAGAAACATTATTTTGGGTCATCAATAATATAAATAATAATCAATTACATTTTAAATTCACTGCTCCTTGATACCTATGTGGTTTTTTTCTGCACTGTTCTACTGTTCCAGCTAATGAAAAGGACTGATCTAACAGCTGAGAAATCAACCATTAATTTAAAAAAAAAAAACCTCAGATCACTGGAAAGCAAAAACTTCCATCTGTATTCTAGCATTGTAAAACTGTTCTAACATTTAAAAATCATACCTGCAGAATCATGATAAACACCAAAAATATCTTGCTCTGAAAGATATGGTTTTAACTATTAGGTAGCAGCTCTTTGGCAGCATGCATGCTTTCCTTGTATAAGGTCCTAATCATTGCCATGTTAAGCTTCAGGATATCAAAAGAAATGGCAAACACAACCAAAAAGGAAAATGCCATAAAGGGCAAATGGTAATCAGTCACCCTCCAAGTGTCTTGCTGTAAGGCAGCCCATACATCTTTTAGTGGACTTTTAACACATAGATACCATATGACAAAAACACATAATCGGTTTACCATCCCATCAGTCACAACCATCTCCTCAGCAACACAAACTACGTTTACTGAAGAACAGTATATTTCTGTAAATCTGAGAAAGTCAATCAATAGTTTGTCTCTTCATGAATACTGGTGATGTGACTACAACAAAGTGCTAAAAATGTATATTTCATGCTCATATGGCTTATTTCCTACATTTTCGCTTGAACATACAGTCAGCCATCTACATCTCCAGAAGATTGCCTACAGGATCTCTCTGCAGATATCAAAAAATAAAGTTGCTCAAGTTCCCAATATATAACTTTATATAAAGCTTGAGCATCAACCACAACATCATGCGTGTACCCCAAAGGCAACAGCCACCCATGTGTACAACCACAGTCTCCCCTCCAGCCATGACAACCAGTTCCTTCTCTTCCTCCTCCTCCTCCTCCTCCTCCTCCTTCCTCTCTCTCTCTCTCTCTCTCTCTCTCTCTCTCTCACCAGCATCCCCACTCGCTCTGTAGCTTCTTCACCCTAAGCAGGGGAGCACCACTAAACAGCTTCTGCTACAGTTTTCTTGTAAGGCCACCAGGAATGGTGATGGATTGGTGGTACCTCCCACACTGAATATGGTTGAATATTTTTACATATAGCATTGTTTTTTAATACTTGGTTTTTAAATTAATATTTTCAATTAATGGTTGGTTTGACCCACAGATCCAGAGTCCACTTTCATAGAATCATAGAGCTGGAAGAGACCTCATGGGCCATCCAGTCCAACCCCCTGCCAAGAAGCAGGAAAATCACATTCAAAGCACCCCCGACAGATGATCATCCAGCCTCTGCTTAAAAGCCTCCAAAAGAAGGAGCCTCCACCACACTCGGGGGCAGAGAGTTCCACTGCTGAACACCTCACACAGTTAGGAAGTTCTTCCTAATGTTCAGGTGGAATCTCCTTTCCTGTAGTTTGAAGCTGTTGTTCCGCATCCTAATCTCCAGGGCAGCAGAAAACAAACTTGCTCCCTCCTCTCTATGACTTCCCCTCACATATTTTATGTTTGTGCCGATACTGAAAACAAATATTAGTACTACACAAAAAATAATTCATCAAGTCCTAGCTGTTTTTCTTCAAACATTAGGCATACAATCCTTTTTTAAAAAATGAAGCAGGAACTCTATTCCTATAGCTATGGTGTTTGGGGGGGGGGATTTTTTTCCTAATGTTCAAGGACTGATCCCACATTTACTTCCATTGGCTGCAACTGTTCCTTTCTTTCCAAAAAGTTATCTGCAGCACAGAAGCCAATGGCTCATGGATGGGCATCAGTGGAAGCCACCATTCTGAGTTGCACTGCTCTAAACAAACACCACATTTCATTCATCTTCAGTCGCAAAATTACTTTTCTCTTTGCTAATTACAATACTTTAAGGCAGTAACCCTATGTCCATTGAATTGTGATTAGGCTTCAATAAGCTCACATTTATCTTGGAATGGATATGCACCTTATGTGAAAGCTTTAGAAGAAAGTTATCAAACCTGTCATACTCCTGGAAGAGAAACATAGGATTTCATGAAAAAACATGAATTCAGAAGAAATAATACGTTGACATTCTTAATTATCATTTTTTTAAAAAATCATTTGTACATTAGAACATTTTTTCCATCCTTACACATCTAAAAGTCTTGACAAAGAAAAATGCATACCGTCCTCTGTTGGCCTACAGCATGATCTTCATATATATGATTCTGTTTTAGTTTTTTTAAGTTATCATAGTTTCCTTAATTAAATACATAGAACAAATTTTATTTCTAAAACACTATGAAGATCAATAGCTGTGCTTCTCTGTAAATCAATATAACTGTAGAGGCTTGCATAATAAGTTTGCAAAATATGCTGTGTACTACTTTTTGATAAAGATCCTATTTAGAAGATGGTTTCCTCTGTACTCCACGTATGCTTATTGGAGCAGAAACATTAATCGTTTTGCTAATGGATTTAGAACATGAACATCAAGCTGTGTGTTGACACAAGTTTTCTAAGGTCTGAGAAAACTTCTGAAATAAATTGGGCAATGTAAGAAAATCAAGAAGATTCCTTAGTATTGATTGCATTTAAACACATTCCACACAGTGAAAATTCTTATTATTGCTTTTCACTCAGATAATTCTCACACCATTTCACTCAGATAATTCTCACACCATCTTTGACCAGATTATGCATAAAACTAAAGTAGCCTATGTGGATCTTATATAGCAAAAAAGAAAACATTCACCCTAGTCTAAAAGTATTGGAAATAAAACCCCACACTGGTTTTCCAGAAATACTTCAAACTGACTCAGCTATATGTTTACACTGGTGCATTTTATGCATGTGTGTGTGTGTGTGTGTGAGAGAGAGAGAGAGAGAGAGTGTATGTGTGTGTGTGTGTGTGTGTGTGTGTGTATGTATGTATGTGTGTGTGTGTGTGTGTGTATATATATATATATATATCACAGTCCTATGTATCTCAATTTAGAAAAAGTCTCACTCAACTCAACTGGATTTACAGAATGGTGACTTAAAGTGCATTTTAAAAGAAAGGGGAAAAACCTTCTGATACTTAGAGCTGTCCACAGTGCTGAAATATGAAAGTAACAGTCCAAACAGTCTATTATTTTATTCTATAGAAATTGAGTTTTGGGAGCTATGTATATGTGTGTGTTTAAATACTTTATACTTCAGCTGAATTCAACCAGGATTATCAGGTTGCTCCCACACAATGAGATGTATAGTGAAACGCTTCACTGTGTTCTAAAAGCAGATACAGAGCAAAACCCAGATAGATTTCCTACCAATACAAGCATATGTGTGACCCAACGTATTTACAGCGCAACTAAGGATAATTACTGCCAATAGTTACAAAAATATCACTTCATAACTCTTTGAATATTCAGTCACTAAGATCTCTGGGGATTAAGCTACTAAAACCCAAGGAAACAATTTGTTCAAGATACCTTTTATATGATACTTTCTGGGACTAAACCAATCCTCCGTTTTCATTCTTTATCACCAGAAAGCCACAGCATTCTTGAGTACAATGTAATTTCAAAACTAAAACAATTCACTTCAGAATAATTACATAAATCTTTTCCTATCCCTTCTGACTTTACATTATGATGACTGAAATTGCTTCAAGATGAACCTAAGTAGAAAAGCCACATAATCCACAAGGACTATCCTAATATGAATTCAAAGCACAACACTCATTGCCATATATTTGATTTGCCTGTATTAAGAACAGTAAATATCTTTCAAGAACACACTTGTTTTTTCTAACTTTTGTCCTTATTTGGTGGTTACTTTAAAATGAGCCAATTTATCCCATAAGTGGGACTAAAAGATATTTCTGAGACCACTGCAACTATGAAGAAAAAAGACAAATGTTTCTCTCTTTGGTATGCTCCAAAGATATGCCAACAACTTTATATCAATGAATGTCTGACTACAACAATTTCCATATTTAAAGAAAACCCTACCACTATTACATAGAACCCAGAAATATGATACAACAAGTTGCCTCTATTTGTAGAAAATTATCTTAAATGTCTGGACATACGGTAATTACAGAACTCTAACAATAGATTCAACATACATTTTTATAAATGTATGCCCTAAAGTAAAAAAAATGATGTCCATCTGAAGACTTTGTAATTTCTTTAACTTCTCCCTGAGCTCCAGTACTGTAGACAGAATACTGTTTTATTGAACTGAATAAGTTTCTAGAATAATTTTAATATTGATGTTCAGTTCTGTTCCACTGAACTCACTAGAAGAAGGCACTTAGTTATTGGCAGAACACATTGATCTTCTTTACTCAGAAATAACTTCTGTTGTGTTCAGTGGGACTTGGTGCAAAGCTGCTGTCCTGCACTGATTTTTAATCATTAATACAACTGTTATTTGTTATATGTTATTTACAACTGAGTATTAAAGTTTCACTAGTGTCTTTTTTCTGTATATATATAGAGAGGGGGGGGGAGCGTATATATATTTAAAGAGTATATTCTTCAGATCTCCTCTTTCATTCATGTTCATTTGTTAGTCAAAGTCCTCTTTTATATCAACCACAAAGGTTTCATGGGCTTATACAGAATGTAGAATTGGAACCTGAGAAATATTGGCTGATATTTATTGTAAATTCGTATATAAACTTTTTAAAAAGTAAAAACAAGCTAAGCTATGGATTCCAAGAGAAAAATCTATGAAATCAAGGTTTTACTTTGTATTTTGGTTAAAAAAAGGGGGGGTTCTCATATACATTTCAACTGTGTACCTTAAAATGCACAATTTTTTCCTAGGAGAATGGATGTTTTAATTGTGAAATATTACATATATTTACTTGGGATGGTAAGTTGAACTCAATGGGCTTATTTTCAGTGTAGACGTCTACAAGATTGACAATGAACACATTTTTTTTAAATGCAAGAGGACTTTTGTATACAAATTCAGTCAACCAGATCCTGTGCCACTGAATGAAATACATGTACTCTACTGGATAAGAATATTCAAAATGTTTGGCTGTGTTTGGAAGAACTCAAAAATATTATGACAGTGACCATGTAATACCATATCAAACTGTGATATATCTCACAGACGACTTTGTAAAATATTATATAACTATTACTATGATATAGTAACAATTGTCCATCACCTATTGAAAATTCCCCCCATCGGTATGTAATAGTACTCGGGGGGGGGGGGGGACCTTAGTTGCCCTGACTGCAAGTTCTCTGCAATAAAATAATATATTATTATACATGACTGGGAGGTACCCTTTACATGATAATTTTCCAATACAAAGATAATTTCCATGGTTGAAATCCTATGCTAGCCTATGTGAACATAAATGCTACTGGAATTAATGGGACTTACTTCCAAGTATGTATTAATGCATAGTAGTAGGCAGTATGAGGGCAGGAGGACACAAATTTGCCCCTTGTAAAGTACAACTATTCTATATCCCCCAAAGATGAATCAGAAGTCACGTTTCATAAGAGAAAATGCTTTTTAAAAACTCACGAGACAGGATCATTAGAGGAGAAAGTAAGGCAATATATTTTTATCTCAAGATAAAATAGCATGATCATTACATGTCTTAGAAAGCAAAAGTAAACATGAACTCAAGCTGTGCTTTGCTAACTTTTAAAATTATTCCCAAGGTTCGTTGTGAAAAGACTGCAAACCTTGTGACACTAACAGATGGAATTTAAACCTGCACCATTTATTTATTAACCTTTTCAAACAGAAGTCCCACGATGATATTTAACGGTATCACCAAGATATGTTTGGAGGTGACTCGAGCTGCCACAGTTAATCACATGATCCTGTATGGATTAGCATAACATGCAGTTATTGTAGAAGGGCAGACGCTCTATCTCCCACGTTTGCATTAACAAATTGCTTCTGAGGACAAGCAAAGCACATCTAGTACATGCAAATGAATGTTTTCAGACACTCCAAGTAGCAACACAGTATCTCAGAGGTTGCAATGTTCCCTAACCAAGAATGCTTCAGTGCAGTCTGCCTAGTTTCACAGAAATGTCCTTGAAACACAGGTAGCAGCGAGCCTCAGACTCACAAGTGGAACGTACCTGAATTTCCCTTGCGTGGTATACAATGATCAGACCAAGCAGAATGATTGTAGAGAGGCTAATAAGGCATTTTAGGGCTAATGAATACAGCGACTCCTGCAATAAGAAAAGAGAAAAAAATCATTTTTACATTGATTGTTTTCCCCCTTCGTCTCAAAGATCACAGAAGGGAATACGAGCTGTCTAAAGGCTGAGTTCACTCTATGGGTCTTGCTCTCCTTGATTTAAGAAAGGAGTAAGCATGCCAATGTTTTGTTTTGAAAGATGTTTTAGAGGTGTGAAAACTTGTTGGAGCAGAGGACCCCAGTGCTAGGAAGAGATGAGTTTCAAGGAGACTGACAAAGTAACAATCCCCTGCAAAAACTAACTCTCAGATATAACATAACTAGACAAATCTTTTTGGAATTGAAACAGCATTAATCTTGCTATGGATTATAAAGCTTTAACAAGATGGCTTTTCAAGTTATCTTATCAAGGCTATTCTCTTCCATCCTCTTCCAGAATGACAAAGAGACAATGTTTCAGATACAACTATATAGCTGCAAATTATGCCAGACGCAGATGAAGAAAAAAGCATCCATATCACAGCATTCGTCCCGAGTATAGGGATGAACAAGAATGGTACAGATACAGAAATCTGGCTTAGCTAACCTGTTTTGTTTGAACAAGCCAGCAAGAGCAGAAGGATATTGCAAATTTCTTCCATAACAAAGCACAGATTTTGAAACATCTGTTGAAATAGCAAGCAACCTGCAACAAGCCACCTTTCACGATGAACTGTGGCACTGGAGGCAGGTTCCAGGAAAAGTACCGGTAGTTTAAAACAGAAAACATTGTCATGATCACACAGCAACAGTCCCATGGACTTACGAGGGAGAATTTAGGGAGAGTGTTCTCCTGGAGATCAGCATGTGGCTCTGCAGATATGAACACTGCCATGGACTTCTTTGCACACAGCTATACAGAAACAGAGTGTTGGCCACACTCCCCCAGAAACAGGTGCCACTCAGGTAATTAGACTTTCTCAATTAAAAAATAATAATGCATTCAGGATGGGGGAGGGGGGTTGAAAGGGTGACAAATGAGGTGGGAGAAAAGAAAGAGAAGATGGCTCTCAGATAAACAAGGAGTGAAAAGGGTATCCAACTACAATTCTGGAGAGCAGGGTTCAAATCCCCGCTCGGCCTTGGAAACCCACCAAATGACCTTTGGCAAGTCACACTCTCTCAGCCTCAGCGGAGGGCACTGGCAAACCTCCTCTGGATAAACAGGGCCATGGGTGATGTAGTGCATTAAATTGCTGAGTTGCTGAACTTGCTGACTGAAAGGTCGGCAGTCCGAATCTGAGGAACGGGGTGAGCTCCCACTGTTAGCCCCAGCGTCTGCCAACTTAGCAGTTTGAAAACATGCAAATTTGAATAGATCAATAGGTATCACTTCAACAGGAAGGTAACGGCGCTCCATGCAGTCATGCTGGCCATATGACCTTGGAGGCGTCTACGGACAACGCTGGCTCTTCAGTTTAGAAATGGAGATGAGCACCAACCCTCAGAGTCGGACACGGCTAGACTTAATGTCAGGGGTAAACCTTTACCTTTTACACTACGGAAGTAATGTGGTCTAGCGACATTTGAACCACCACGGCTCAATGCTATGAAATCATGGGGTTTTATAGTTTTAGAAAGCCTTTAGTGTTCTTTGCCAGAAAGCTTTAGTGCCTCGTTCAACTACAATTCCCAGGACTCCATGGTATCGAGCCGGGGCAGTTCACCTGCTCCTGAACTGCATTAATTCTCCCTACGATGGCACTGCATCCTTGTAATTACCATAAGCCAGGAATCTACATTGGGGTGCAGCCACTTTGTAGAATCAATACAATTTTACATCACTTGGACTGCCATGACTCCTGGTGTTTGTAGTCTGGTGAAACACTGCATTCCTAGGCAGAGAAGGCTAAGGACTTCATAAAACTACAACTCCTATGGTTCTATAGGAGGCATGGGCAAAGTTGGGCCTTTCAAGTGTTTTGGACTTCAACTCCCACCATTCCTAACAGCCTCAGGTCCTTTCCTTTCCCCCCTCAACCACTTAGTGTTAGGAATGGTGGGAGTTGAAGTCCAAAATACTTGAAGGGCCTAACTTCGCCCATGCCTGTTGTACAGCAATGAGCCATAGCAGTTCAAGTGGCATCAAACTGCATTCATCTTAAAATGCAGATGCATTCTTGAAGGCAAGCCACAACAAGGAAAGAAGCAAGGAAGGAAATGCAAGCAATGAAGGAGAAATAAAACAGCATAGGGAAAGGGGGAAGCGATGAACAAAGGATGAATGAATGAAAGAAATGTTTTTTAAAAGTGTAAGAAAGTGAAAGAAAGGAGTGGTGGGGCCATATAGACATTTTGGGATAAGGTAACTAAGGAGACAAATAAAATGCTATATCATAAGATAAAAAAGCCCAGGATTGTTTCTATTAGGTTGAGATAGAGAAAACAATAATCAAAAGGACCAAGAAATATATCAATATAGCTTTGCCGTGGGAAGATTAACCATAGCCAAAGACTGGAAAGGGGGAAAAAGGACTGGAGGGAATGAATTCGAGAATATATGCTAATGGCCAAACTAACCAATAATAAATAGGAGGAACAAAAGTAAAGAGGACTTTTTGACAAATGGAATTTGGCCATGTCATATTTGAATGGAGAGTCAGTGACCTAGAGGAGCTCCATTAGGAATTTAGGATTACTATGAACAAGGATAGATAAATTAGCTTAAAGGCTTCATAGTGCTTCAGCGTCTAAAGTCATGGTGAAGGGTGCATGGGTGCGGGTAAGAGGTTTTATTTTGTATGGGATAGGGGTTCTGGGTGCATGTATGATCTTTAATACTTTGTGTGTTGTTGTCTGAATGTAATGGTGAAACCTATATTAAAAAATAAATGAGAAGAAAGCATAGACTGAAAATAGTGGATAACATGTAGAAATAGTAAGACTAAATAACTTAAGCTATTGATATTAATATGCATTCAATGTCAGAAATAACTAGTTGATTGACTAATGTAGATATGCATGTATATATCAAAATTATTGTCACTTGATTATATCTGCTATGATCTGTTATTCTGTTGTGTACCATAACTATAATAAACTGGGTTGCTGTGAGTTTTCCGGGCTGTATGGCCATGTTCCAGAATAATTCTCTCCACGTTTCGCCCACATCTATGGCAGGCATCCTCAAAGGTTGTGAAGTATATTAGAAACTAGGCAAGGGAGGTTTATATATCTGTGGAAGAAAGAACTGTTGTCTGTTTGGGGCAGGTATGAATGTTGCAAATGGTCAGCTTGATTAGCATTGAATAGCTTTGCAGCTTTAAAGCCTGGCTGATTCCTGACAGGGGGAATTCTTTGTTGGGAAGTGTTAGCTGTCCCTGATTGTTTCATGCCTGGAATTCCCCTGTTTTCAGAGTGTTGTTCTTTATTTACTTTTCTGATTTTAGAGTATTTTAATACTGGGATCCACATTTGTTCATTTTCATGGTTTCCTCCTTTCTGTTGAAATTGTCCACATGCTTGTGGATTTCAATGGCTTCTCTGTGTAGTCTGACCATGGTGATTGTCAGAGTGGTCCAGCATTTCTGTGTTCTCAAATAATATGCTGTGTCCAAGTTGGTTCATCAAGTGCTCTGCTATGGCTGACTTCTCTGGTTGAGTTAGTCTGCACAACTCCATTAGTGGACAAGTCTACATAGGGACCACCAAATGAGCAACCAACCATGAATCAAGGAAGAGGAAAGGCACTGCAGGCTCTAAAATCGGGGCAGTAAATAAAGAACAACACTCTGAAAACTGAAACATTCCAGGCATGAATCAATCAGAGTCAGCTAACACCTCCCAACAAAGGATTCTCCCAGGCAGGAAACAGCCAGGCCTTGATGCTGCAAGACTCTGCAATACTAATCAAGGTGTTTAGTACTGCTTCCAACAGAAAAGAGTTCTTTCTTCCACCGATATATATAAACCTCCCTTGCCTGGTTTCAATATACCTCATAGCTTCTGAGGATGCCTGGCATAGATGTCGGCGAAACGTCGGGAGAGAATGCTTCCGGAACATGGCCATACAGCCGGGAAAACTCGCAGCAACCCAAAGAAGAGGTATAAGAAATAAAGGGAAAGATGAAATCAGGAAGGAAAGAAGGAAGGATTTTTAAAAGTGTAAGAAAAGGAAATGAAGGGAAGGTAACGGGGAAAGGATGCCTGAGAGAAAGGGAAAAGAAATGAAGGGCTGTCGAGGGGCTACCTTGGCATAGAAAAGAGAAGGAAAGAAGGGCGATGAGAAAGTGGGAAGCGAAGAAGAAAGAAAAGGGAAGGAAGGAAAGAAAGAAAGAAAGAAAGAAAGAAAGAAAGAAAGAAAGAAAGAAAGAAAGAAAGAAAGAAAGAAAGAAAGAAAGAAAGAAAGGCAGGCGACGGGAAAGTGGACTCGACGAGGAAAACAAGCAGGCGGGCAGGCAGGCTCCCCACCGAGCGCCTGCTGCTCTCGCTCACCTTGCTGTAGGCGCCCCAGGAGAGCTCGGTCTCGATGACCATGACCACGATGCCGAACATGCCGAAGATGAGCGCGTAGTCGCTGAGCCGCTTCCGCTTCTCGAAGAGCGCCCGGCGGTGGCCCAACTTGTAGCCGATGTTCTGGTTCTTCTTCTTGCTCGACTTCCCGCCGCTGTTGGTCTGGCTCCCGCCTCCTCCTCCTCCTGCCGCCGCTCCGCCCGAGCCGTAGAGCGCCAAGTTGTTGGAGTTGTTGTGCTCGGGCTTGGAGACGACGATCTCGGGTCCGGCGGCGGCCGAGGCCGAGGCGGAGGGGCTGACGGGCTGCGGAGGCTGCTGCTGGGGCTGGAGCGGCTGCGCCTCGGAGTCCAGCTCGTGGAGGTTCCTCCGGGAGGAGCTGAGGTTGCTGAGCGGCCGCATGACGCCGCCGTTGTACCTGCAGCTGCTCATGGCTATTTCCGTGAAGGGGTTGCTCTCCCGGCGCGGCTGCTGCTGCTGCTGCTGGGAGGACGGGGGATACTGGTGGTACTGGAGGCTGCCGCTGCTGAAGGTGCTGTTGGGGCTGCCGGCGGGTTGGCACTGGGGGTAGTGGGAGTGGTGGGGCTGGGCGGCGTACTGGGAGGAGGAGGAGGAGGCGGCGGCAGAGGCGGAGGGCTGCCTGGGCGCGCTGGCATGGCTGGAGGGGGTCAGCTCGCCCGGGCGGGAGGAGGTCCGGAAAGGGGCGCCCGAGAGGGGCGAGGAGGTCCGCAGCAGGAGCGGCTCCCCCGAGGAGGACGAGTAGGCGCAGGGCAAGTGGTTGCACTGGAGGCAAGGGCTGCCTGGCAGCGGCGGCGCCTGAGGCTTCTCTTGTTGCTGGCAATGCGGCTGCTGCTGCTGGTGCTGCTGGTGGTGGTGCTGCTGCTGCTGTGGCTGCTGCTGCCGCTCTGAGCAGAAGCCCGCCTGGAACTGCAGCGGCGTGTCCATGTCAGAGCTGTTAAAGCTGCAGGAGGACCAGGCGGTGGTGCACCCTGCGCAATGCGTTATGGTCGGCAGAGGGGAGTCCGGTTGCCGCCACGACGGGCCCATCCCGGCTCCCGTAGAAGACGAGCGGCGAGCCCCATTGGTCGGGCCGACCAAAACAACGGGCATCACGTCACCTGGAAAAGGGCGGGAGGGAGGGAAGGAGAGAGAGAGAGAGAGAGAGAGAGGGAGTGAGGGGGGAAAGCTGCAGAGTGAGGAGGAGGAAAGCGAGAGAGAGAGAGGAGGGGAGGGAGGATTCCGGGAGAGGCGCGTGCCAGGGACAGGCCGGCAAGTGGGCGCGCGCCTCGCCCCTCTCCCTCCCTCCCTCTCTCTCCCTCTCTCTCTTTTTCCGCCCGAGGGGATCCCACCTGCCCCTTGCTCCCGCCGCTCCTTCCCTCTCTCCACCCGGGGGAATTCCTCCAAACCTTTCCCTCTCTCCTCTCCCTTCTCGCAGTCCCAGCCTGGGAGCATCCTACTTGCCCCCTACTTCCCTCCCTCTCTCCGTTTCTGCCCAGGGATTGCCCCTCTGCCCCCTCCTCTCTCTCTTCATCAAGGGGGATTCCATCCTCCTCCCTCCCTCTCTTCTTCAGGGGAGATCCCACTTGCCCCCCCCCCTCCTCCTCTCCCCTTCCTCTCTCCTTCCGCTCCCGGAGGATCCCATTTGCCCCCCTCTCCCTTCCTCCTTCTCGTCTCTTTCCCTCTCCCTCTTTCCTCCAGGGGATTACACTAGCCTGCCCCCTCCCTCCCTCCTACTCTCTCCGCGGAAAGGGGGGATCCCCCCTCCCTGCCCCCTCCCAGCCTCTCTCCGTTTCTTCCCAGGGATATCCCCTCTGCCCTCCCCCTCCTTCTCCTTCTCTCTCTCTCTCTTCATCAAGGGGGAATTCCACTCTCACTCCTCCTCTCTCCCTCCCTCTTTCCTCCAGGGGGAATTCCACTTGCCCCTCTCTCCCTTCTTCTCTGCCTCCCCTTCCTCTCTCTTTCCTCCCCGGGGGATCCCATTCCCCCCCCTCTCTCTCTCCTTTTTTCCTTCTCGCCTTTCTTTCCCTCTCCCTCTTTCCTTCAGGGGGATTGCAATTGCTCCCACCTGCCTCCACCTCTCTCTAACCCCTTCCCTCTCTCCTCTCATCCCTCTCCTTCCCGCAGTCCCACCTGCCCCCTACCTCTCTCATCTTTCTGCCCAGGGATATCCCCTCTGCCCCTTCCCCCTCCTTTCTCTCTCCTCTCTATTCATTTCTCTACTTTCTCTCCTCTCTCTCTCGCTTTCTTCCAGGGGAGATTCCACTTGCCCTCCCTCCTCCTCTGCCTCTTCTTTCTCTCCTTCTCTCTCTCTCTCTTTCCGCCCCGGGGAGTCCCATTTGCCCCCTTCTCCCTTCCTCTTTCTCTTCTCTCCTTCCCTCTCCCTTTTTCCTCCAAGGGGGGGATTGCACCTACCCGGGGGATTTCCACCTGCCCCCTTCCCTCTCTCGTCTCCTCTCTCCCCTTCTCGCAATCCCAGCCCGGGAGTATCCCACCTGCCCCCTTCCTCCTTTTCTTTCTTCTCTTTCTGCCCAGGGATATCCTCTTTGCCCCCTCTTCCCTCCCACCCTCTCTCTCTCTCGCCATCAAGGGGGATTCCACTCTCCCTCCTTCTCTTTCCCTCCTCTCTCTCTTTCCTCCAGGGGGGATTTCACTTGCCCCCTTCTCTCCCTCCTTGTATGCCTCCCCTTCCTCTTTCTTTCCGCCCCAGGGGATCCCATTTGACCCCTTCTCTCTTTCCCTCTCCCTCTTTTCTGGGGGGGGGGGGGGTTGCACTTGCTCTCTCTCCTCGGAAAGGGAGATCCCATTCCCCCCCCCCAGCACCCGCTGCAGCACAGCCCCATCCCAGGAGGAAGATGAGGAAGAGGAGCTGAACTGCCACTCGCCACCTTGCTAAGGGTTTGCTCAGGCAGGTAAGGGGTTATTTCTTTTCGTCTCCCACCCTCCCTTCCCCTCCTCTCCTCTTTTCGGGGCGCGGGTGCCTTTTGAACCAGGGCATCCCTTTCCTGAAATAATTACTCAGCAACCTCGCAGCGTTGCTAAGTAACTGGCAGATCTCTGTGTGTGTGTGTTTCTCCAGAAGGTGAGGGTCTCCCATCGCCTCCCCTTGGCATAAGCTTGAATATTCATCGCTTTTCGTGACTGTATGCGAAATAGGGAAGGTGGGAGGAGAGGAGGGGGGCCTTGCCAGCATGCCCTCGAATGCCAGGCTTACAATGTTAGACATACCTGAAATGGCTTCATTTCACATCCAGATGGATTTAATTCAAGTGGGGAAATTGCGGCAGGTGTTGGTTTGCCTTGGAGCGGGAACAGGTCTTTCTCCTGTATGGTTAGTGCAGGGAGGGGTACACTTAGGGCGTGCAGGGGTTTTGGAGGTCAACTCCCACCATGCCTAACAGCCTCACGCTTAAGCGGCTGAGGGGGGAAAGGAAAGGGCCTGAGGCTGTTAGGCATGGTGGGAGTTGACCTCAAAAAACCCCAAGAGGGCCCAAGTTTGCCCATGCCTGAGTTAGTGCCTTATGTTTTTCTTAGGAGGGAGATTCCCCTGATGTCTCTTTCCTCCTTCCTCCAATGGCCTAGTCTCGTTGATTTGCGCATCGGGAGGGAGAACTGCGGCTGGAACGGATTGAGGGAGGGAGGAAGGCGGAGTGTAAACAACCATCTCCCTCTAGAGCGGCTCCCCTTGAAGCCCGGGAGGCGAGAGAGCGAGAGAGGGAGAGAGAGGATGGCGGCGGGGGAAGCCTGCAGAGGGAGCGAGGATTCCCGGCTCGGAACAAAGGGAAATCCCGGAATGCCGCCGCCGCCGCCTGTTGGAGAGACGAGGCAGCGAAGGCGCTTCCAGTGAAAGGCGAGAGGAGGAGGGAGGGGGGAGACCTCGTTAACCCCTTCAAGGGCACGCCGATCCCTTCTCCTCCTCCTCAAGGCGGGGAGGGGGCTGCGGCTCTGCAAGGAAGGAGGAGAACAGCATCCCCTTCCCTCTCCCCTCCTAGAAAGAGGCTTTCTTTGTGGGGAAGGGTCTGGAGTTGGTGCCTGTGGTGGGGAACCCTTTCCTCTCAACCTTGTCCTCTCGCACTCCTTCCTGCACAAACAACCCTTTATGTGTGCAAGAAAGCCTGAGGAGAAGAGGTGGAGTTGAAGGTGGTAGTAGGGTGGGGGAGAGAAACTATCACCCCCTCCCTTTATATTTTGCAATGGTTCTCATAGCCAGGATTTTGATTCGGGAGGGCCTGGGGGCTGAGTCTGGGTGAGAGAGGATCTACCCTAGCAAACCTTTGGTTTCGTTATCCCAATACCCAGGGCCGTAGCCAGAAAAAAAATTTGGGAGGGGTTTTGAAAATTTCGGGGTTCAGACCTGTCAATATCTGCTTGAGATAGTGCCTGGAGGGACTCTTAATGTTTTACGTCTCATAGACTTAGCATGGGGATTTGGTTAACCAGTTAAAATTCATGAGTAAACCAGGTTTTTTTTTTACCTGAAAAATTTCGGGGGGGGGGGGGGGTTGAACCCCTAACACCCCCCCCCCCCCCCCCCGCTACAGGCCTGCAGATCAGATCATGATATGAATAAACGTAACAGTTTAAATAATAAATGTAAGGCCTTCTCGTGGACCACCCTATTTGGGGGGGGGGTGAAGCCCCTCAAGCCCCCCCCCCCCTACATGCCTGGTTCTCAACCTTCCTAATGCCATAACCCCTTAATCCAGTTCCTCATGTTGTGGTGACCCCCAACCCAGGCATGTAGCTGGGGCGGGGGGGGGGGGCTTGAGGGGCTTCAGCCCCCCCCCTCCCGAAATTCTCAGGGTGGTCCGTGAGAAGGCCTTACATTTATTATTTAAACTGTTACGTTTATTCATATCATGATCTGATCACCATGCTCAATATATCCCACATGCATGGGGGTATTGGGATAACGATACAAAAGGTTTGCTAGGGTAGATCCTCTCTCACTCAGACTCAGCCCCCCCCCAACAAAAATCCCAGCGGTCACCCCCATCAAAATCTTGGCAATGGGCCTGCCCCAACCATAAGATTATTTTCCTTGTGACTTCATAACTGTCATTTTGCTACTGTTAGAAATTATAATGTAAGATGTATTTTCATTCACTGGACCATATTTGGCACAAATACCTGATTACGCTCAAATTTGAATATTGGGGGGATTGGGATTTTGTCATTTTGGAGTTGTAGTTGCTGGGATTTATAGATCACCTACAATTAAAGAGCATAATGAACTCCACCAATGATGGAATTGAACCAAGCTTGGCACACATAACTCCCATGACCAATAGAAAATACTGGAAGGGTTTGGTGGGCATTGGCCTTGAATTTTGGAGTTGTAGTTCATCTACATCCAGAGAGCACTGTGGACTCCAATGATGGATCAGGACCAAACTTGGCACAAATACTCAGTCTGCCCAAATGTGAACACTGGTGCAGTTTGAGGAAAACAGATCTTGACATTTGGGAGTTGTAGTTGCTGGGATTTATAGTTCACCTACAATCAAAGAGGCCCTTGAACTCCACCAATGATAGAATTGGGTCAAACTTCCTACACAGAGCCCCCATGACCAACAGAAAATATTGGAGGGATTTGGGTTTCTAAGACCATCAGAAATATTTGTTTTCTGATGGTCCTTGGCGACCCCTCTGAAACCCCCCTCGTGATCCCTTCAGGGGTCCCAACCCCCAGGTTGAGAAACACTAAGCTATAGGGAAGCTTAGGGAGAGGTTTTGTTTGGCAAGGAGAAGATCATTCCTATTATTATTATTATTATTATTATTATTATTAATACCCCACTTTTGTCTCCATAAGGAGACTCAGAGCAGCTTACATTAAAATCAATACAAAGTTATTGACCTGGGGAAGCTTTGCTGGAGCTTTATCTGCTGTCCTTGTTTCTACAACAATCAAAATTCCACTCTCACAGGGATAGGAAGTGAGGCGGAATCTCCTAATCAGGGGCACAGACAGCAAAGGAAATGTTATCAGGTTGTTCACCCTTCCTTATGCAAGCCAATATGTTTGGCTGGAGTGACACTTAAAAATGTCCCTCTTCTGCCTTACATACCAATTTGACTTAAGAAAGAACCTACAGAACCTCTTTTGTTCCTCACTTGGGGACTGCCTGTATGTATATGTATGTGTGTGTATATATATATATGTGGCTGGAGTGACACTTATTATAGGACCCTGGTTCTGACTTATATACAAAATCATCTTAAAAACAAACCAACAGAACCTCTTTAGTTCCTCACTTGGGGACTACCTCTATGTATGTGTATGGCTGGAGTGACACTTCATAAAGATCCCTGTTCTGACCTATATATGTATGTGTATGTATGTGTGTGTGTGTGGGTATATATATATATAATCTTAAGAACAAACCTACAAGCACCTTTCCTGTCACTTGGGGATGGCATGTATTCTGAGGTTTGCCCACCTTCCCCCATATAATGGGTTCCATGCCCTTACTTTCCCTCACCCCCATTTAATTTTATATTTATCGCTATAAAGTGGTTCTCCCTGAGGCGTTATTTTGGCGGGAGGATGTGGGAGCTTGGAGAAATAGGGCTGCGATGGGGGGAACGAATATCAACCCCCCCCCCTTCATTTTCCTTTCACCATCTCCTTTTTCCTCCTCTTTAGCTAGAAAGCGGCGCCCCCAAAGCTGTGGGGGTGAATGGGCTGCGGTGGGAGATGCACGCTCACCCGCACTTCCCTCTCTCACACACATACCCCTCCTTTCCCCCCTTTTCCCTCACGAACCCCCTCCAATTTGATTCGCTACAAGGGGAGGGGGTGGAATTGGAGCGTCAAGAAGGAGCTGCTTTGGGGGTGGGGCTGGGGATATCGCTTCCTTTTTCTCCCCATCCCTCATCCCCCCCCCTGCTTAATTTTTGCTAGAAAGCGGGGCGCTCAGGGCTTTCAGAGCGGGAGGGAAGGCGAGAGAAGTCTGGGGCGCCGACTCCTCCGCAGTGGCTTGTGCGGGGGCGGCGCGGGGAAGCCCTGCTCGGCTGCAGGGAAAGCGAGGGCGGGAGGGAGGGAGAGGAGAGGAGCCTGCTTGGCTGGGGGCGGGGGTTTCCCCCGACCTTGCCAGGCAACCAAGGCGCGCGCTCCTCCCCCTCCCCTCGCCTCTCGGGCGCGCGCGCACAGAACAGGGAAGGGAGGAGGGAGGACCTTGGCGCACATTTACGCTTTTTCCGAAACATGCCGAGCTGTGCGTGCTGCTCCCGTCCGTCCTGTCTTCGGCTGAGTCCCCAGAGCAAAGCGAGGGAGGGAGGAGGAAGAGGAGGCCAAGGGTGGGGTGCTTCCTTCCTTCTTTCCTTCCTTCTTTCTTTCCCGGGGAGCTGTCCAGCCTGGGCGAATCCCCCGCCGAGCCCAGTGGGGTTGGTTTCGCCCCACAGCTTCCTTTCTGCCTGCAGTAGGAGTCTGCAAGAAAGACATACATATTATTTATGTTATTCACGCACACATACACATAGGGAAAGAAAGGGGAAAAAAGATGTGTGGTCACAGGCTTTCATGGCCGGAATCACTGGGTTGCTGTCAGTTTTCCGGGCTGTATGGTCGGCCACATGACCTTGGAGGTGTCTATGGACAACGCCGGCTCTTCGGCTTAGAAATGGAGATGAGCACCAACCCCCAGAGTCAGACATGACTGGACTTAACGTCAGGGGAAACCCTTTTTTATGGTTATGTTCCCAAAGCCCCCAATGGTGCAGTGGGTTAAACTGCTGAGGTGCTGAACATGCTGACCAAACGTTCAATGGTTTGAGTCGGGGGAGCGGGGGAGCTCCCGGTGTTAGCCCCAGTTTCTGCCAACCTAGCAGTCTAAAAACATGCAAATGTGAGTAGATGAATAGGTACTGCTTTGGCAGGAAGGTAACGACGCTCCATGCAGTCATGCTGGCTACATGACCTTGGAGGTGTCTAAAGACAACACCGGCTCGTTGGCTTAGAAATGGAGATGAGCACCAACCACCAGAGTCCAACACGACTAAACTTAATGTCGGGGAAAATCTTTACCTTTACTTTATGGCCATGTTCCATACGTCGGGAGAGAATGTTTCTGGAATATGGCCTACAGCCCTGAAAACTCACAGCAATCCAAAGAAAAAAGAGCCAAGGTGTTGGGTGATCTCTCCCTTGCCTGCTTCAGCAAGCTTCCCTGCTTCTAAAAAAAAATCCACTGAGGAGGGAGGATGACTATAAACCCATCTAGGCAAAAGAAAAAAAGGTTTTTTGTTGGCTGGCTGTGAGGAAACACCATGGAAACAAAAGCACAAGATAAAATACAGCCTCCTTAAGCCTTCTCTAAAGAATCACAGTTAAAGGCAGGCTTTCCTTCTCCCCTTTCTTCTTTATTTCTCCCTATTTCTCTATTTCCCTTCCCTCTCTCCTCTTTTCATTCTGTGACTCTTTCTCATCCTAGATTAAAGAAACCTGTGCAAATGTTATAGTAAAAATATATTGTCAAAACCTTTCACGGCCGGAATCACTGGCTTGCTGTGAGTTTTTCCGGGCTGGATGGCCATGTTCCAGAAGCATTCTGTCCTGATGTTTCACCCACATTTATGACAGGCATCCTCTGAGGTTGTAAGGATGCCTGCCATAGAAGTGGGCAAAAACATCAGGAGACAATGCTTCTGGAACGTTGGCCATATAACCCGGAAAACTCACAGCAATCAAGTGAAAATATAACGTGCCCTTGCCCATATTGTGATGAGGATCCTTGGGGCTGCATTTTAGATTAGATGATTGCGTATCTATTTTTGTGTTTTGGTTTTTATTTCTTTATTCTATTCTCCGGCAGCTGATTTTGATATTGAAGTGCACTAGAAAAGGAGAAATAACCCAATGCTTGCGTAAGGCAATTTCACAAACAACCCTATAGTATGTGAAACTTTAAAAATAGCATCCTTTAAAAATTGAAGAATGTTATTGAGTTTATTTAATTCTGTAAGACAACCTAACATGGTTGGGTTGTGTTATAGATTCCATCAGTGTATACAATATTTCACTGTTCATAAAGTGCATCACTAGAAATATATGCAGTGCTACCCAGCAATGCTCGTATCGTCTACCTCTTGTGCTGGATAAAATGAGACTTTAGTGCCACTTATGATATAAAATGAGTGCATTGCGATAATAATAATGAGGATGTGTGGGTAAGACGTCTATAAGGAAGGGAGATAAGCTGAATTCATATGTTACGGTACTTGTTGCAGCCGTTATGCAGCCAAGTTGTACTCAAGCAGCCAGGCGAACCCAAGCCATACAAAGGCAATCTTCTCCTTCGGGAGAGATAAAGCGGGGTATAAATAAATATAATAATAATAAAGTGACACCACTATCACATTGATGGTGATATTACTGCATGTTGGTACTGTTCACATGATTTTCTGGTTAAAGTGAGATGAAAAGTCTATTTTAGAATCTATTCAATTGGGTGTAGGAATTATTATTTTTTACATTTTATAGCAAAGTTAATTTTATAAGACTTCTTTCATTTGCAGTCATTTTCCAGAAATATACAAATGAATGTTTTGGAAGTAGTAGTAGTAATATATGCGTGTTTGTGTGTGAAGTTTTTTTTAACCTCTTAATATTTTATTGGGAGCGAAACATCAGAGAAAGAAAACACAGTAGTCAATGGCAGATTTGCAGTTTCGTTATAACTCTGTCTGTGTATGGGGCCATCACAACCTGATGAATTTCATAGGGTTTTTAAAGGCAAAGAATACTCAGATGTGGTTTTGCCAGTTCCTTCTTCTGAAATATAGGAGACTACCAATAAGCAAAATATTCATTGCCGAAGGCTTTCATGGCCGGAATCACTGGGTTGCTGTGACTTTTCCAGGCAGTATGGCTTCGTTCCAGAAGCATTCTCTCCTGATGTTTCGCCCACATCTATGGCAGGCATACAGCCCGGAAAACTCACAGCAATGGAACAAAATATTCAGTTGATAGGGACACTCCCAATGGATCAACAGAAGCCAACAGTGAAATAGAATCCATTGTCATTAAGTAATTGAAGTTCTGACTAGGATCCAGTTTCCTGAAATTCTATTCTACAGCAACCTTAAAGTTGATCATCTGCTACGAGTTTGTATCCCCCCCCCCCACCTTTAGGTGAATAATTCATATTAACAGATCCCAAAGAGAATATATGCTGAACAACCTCTGTTTTGTTTCATTTTGTGTTGACTTATAAGTCAAAGAAAAAGAACTATAAAGAAAAAGAAATATAAAGAAAAAGAACATTCAAAAGCATTTCATGCACTACACCTATGTTCTCAACATTTATTCAATGGGCAATTATATTTCTATTATGCCTGTTATGCCTTGGCTTGACTCCTAAAAAATAAATCCTCGAGGTACAGTTTTCTTGGATGGATGACACTGCCAATCCAAATTAATCCTGCTCAATTTCTGATGTCCAGTAAGTCTCTAACAAATGTATGCGGGTGACATGCTTTGGTCTGTTAACTTCTTCTCTTAGAACTCATGTCATGATAGGTTGCATCTGTGCAATCAGTATTTTAGTGTCATGAAAATAAGCCAGATGATACTGCTTATCCAGATCCTGCAATGTTCAAATCAGTCTCATATTGGATTATAAAGGACCTGTTACAAGATTATTGTAATAGCCCAAAAATCAGGATTATTCTAGCTAGTTTCATTCAATTGGATTGTTATAATCCAGGATATTGTAGTGATTTATAGAAGATGTTGTAATCTACTTCGTTTATAATCTAGGGTTGGAGTACCCTTAATTTATATTAATTTTAAAGCTGCTTTTGTTATGTTAGAACCTCCAAGAACAGTTTCCCGGGGATAAATTCCAGTGAACTTGGCAAGATGCTCTTCCAGGTACATATACTTAGAATTATGCTACATGTTCAGTTATGTTAAACACAGTCTGATCAGGTCAATCACTATAAACAAATGATAAAATCACCATCTATGTATTTTGACAATATACCCATCAGAATGAAGCTTCCTTGTTGAATTAAATGTTCCAGTTATTTGGGTATCACAATACTTCAGAATGCCTAGACTGAAGATAATTTTTGCAAATGGAAACAGTAGCAAAGCTTAGCATTTACCACGGAATCAAGGTTACTCATGAAAGATTTAATAAAGCCTAAATTTGCTACTTTCTGCTGCATGTTTCTGTACTGTCTTAATTCCAGGTTTCTTTCTTTAATCCATATAAATTGCTTGGATGTGTAATTAGACATTATCAGTCATTGGCTTTCTTAGCAGATGAAGTACACTTAGATCTGCATATATTCTATTAATTTTCATTATGATTGTGATTAGGTATTGACTTGAAAAATTAGGCAGTGACTGCAATCCTGGGCATACACCCCTGAGAATCATTCACGCAGAAACCAATAAATTATACTGCTGAACAGATATTAAAATTAAAGAAATTTCAATGCACATATTAAAATTTGATGGTTCTTTGCAGGAAGTTTTAATTTCACCCAATATCAAGAGCACTATCAGTATAACTCCAAGTAATCTTGGCTTCTTATGCCTTCCAACAATTCATACATTTTGTTTCTAGTTTCTAGAAAAGGTAGGCGACAACACATTAAACCAGCAAACACTGGAATATTCAACACAAGATGTCATTCTAATCCCTATAGCATTAATTGACACGACATAGTTTAAATTATTGAAGTTGTTTTAATTCTATCATTGCTGATTGGAAGACAATTAATTTGTACAACTAGTACGTTATGAGTATGTTTCTTAAACAATATGTGCATAGCATACCAATTTATAATCCACTTTTGAAATGAAGAACGTACAAAGCCATTTGCTATATTTGCTTATCTATTAATTCACTGAAGTATGTGTAGGCTACCTTTGAGAATATTAGTGTACCTTTGGGAATATAGGCACCACAGGTTGACATAAACAAAACTGAACTATGTGACACTGCATCAAAGAAAGCAAATGATATTTTAGCCTGCATTAATAGAACTGTAGTTTTCCAAGACAAGGGAAGTAATGGTCTCACTATATTCTGACTCAGGCAGTACCATGTTCAGTTCTGGGCACCTCGATATAGAGTAGGTTCTAAAATGATAAGACACATGAAAAACAAAACATATAATGAAAAACTGAGAAAACTGGATGTAGAGAAGACAAGGTTGACATAATTATACTCTTTAAACACCAAAACAAGTGTCTACCTGACACATAAAGTAGAACCACATCTAATGATTTTTAATTACAGAATGGTTGATTTTGATTGAACATTAGAAGGAACTTCTTGCCAGTAAGAGCAGTTTGGCAAATGAATTACCTAAAGAAATCACTGGGCTTCTTTCTCTGGTTGTCTTCACCAAAAGTCTGGGTAGCAAACTACTAGAGACATTCTAGCTCAGTAGTTTCCAACCTTTGGTGCTCAACTCCCAGAAATCCCAGTCATCTTACCAGCTGTTAAGAATTGTGGGAGCTGAAGTCCAAAATACCCGGACAACCACAGGTTGGAAACCACTGAACTAAAGCATCTCCACTGGTCTAGCTGGATTCCTGCATTGAATAGAATGGGGAATGAGCTGGACTCAGTGAACTGTAAAGCCTCTTCCATGATTCTGCAATTCCATGATTAAGAAGCATTAATTTAAAATTATTAGATGAAGCCATGGTACATACCATAACACCACATCCTGTAAATTAGGTGGAAATTGTACCATGAAAGTTTGCATAAAAACACATTAATCCAAAAGTACTCATAGAAGAATGCAGCTCAGACCAGGTAATTCTCTAAAGCTCATTTGAAGGCCTGTGCTGTCATGGCTATGCATAGGTCATTTGAGAAGACGCTATTTCTTGTGACCGCTAACTTCATCAGTCTTAATCAATGACTACATTAAAATACAAAGTTCTTAATCAATCTGAAAAAAGAACCAATGAAGTTGGGATTCCTCATCCATTTCCTGGAGCAAGTATCCCTCAAGAAAGCCAAATTCATTTATTACAAAATCATGTTGGAATGGTTCCATATAAACAGTTTCCATCAAAACTATCTGCAGTTGAGATGCTACCATCTTTGCCAAAAACCTCCTCAAAATATAAGGTTCAGTACAATATGTTATCCCAAATCATGAGGTTATGACAGCATTTTTAAAAGGATCTCATTGCCGTTTCCTTAAGACTGACAGGATTTACTCCCTCTCTTCCCAACCAGGAAACTTTTGTAAATTCAGAGTTCCAGGTCCTTGGATCTTCTCAGCCAAATCTGATGGGCAGTGGCCCAAGAACACATGGTGGGCCCTAGTCTTCCAAAGTGTTTATCCACATCATCAGACTACAAACATCATGGCACATTATTCCCATTCAGAAGTAAAAAGGGAATGTAACTGGCCTAGTTCTTCACATCATGCTTTAAAAAATTCAGTGTACGAGAGGAAAATATTTATGGTAATACATAAGATATTATGTCTATAACTTATTTACCACAGAAAGAACAGGGTAGTAAAACATAATTATGGTGTTTTTCAAAGATGAAATGGCTGGTTCTTGTATTAGTAATAATTACCATGGTGCTCCTGGAGCATAGCAGATAGAAATTATGATACATAATAAAATATGTATTTTGTTTCATTACCTGCTACTGACAGTTGAACAGATAAACTATCAATGTACAGTTTCCATCAGATGTAGAGAGCAGATTTCCATCTAGCCTCAAATCTTGATTTATTTATCACCCAGTAATAGATACAAAAGCTGATGAATGTAACAATCTCCCATAGTGATAGAGATTTGTATGCAGAAATTTGTTTATTTAATGTCTTGCCTTTCTCCCAGCACAGGATTAAAAGTGGGTTATGAACACATAACCTACCAATTAAAAAACAATTAAATTTTTAAATTAAAACTACAATTAAAAAACTATTCATATAGTAGTTAAAGCACAAACCAGGTTTCTGTTTTTAAACAAGATAAAAATATAAGTTAAAACCATTTTTAAAAAGCTGCATTGGCCAAAATATAACAAAAACCAAATGCCTACCTAAGGAGAGAGATCTTTACCTGCCAATAGAAAGACAACAGAGAGAGGACCAGCAGACCTCCTGAGGAGGAGGGTTTCACAATTTGGAAGGAGCCACTGGGAAGACCCCCATAGCCTCATCAAATGTGCCTCTGGTGGTGGTGGGACTGAAAGTGCATCTACACTGTAGAATTAATGCAGGTTTACACCCCTTTATCTGCCATGGCTCAATGCTATAGAATTTTGGAATTTGTCATTTAATGAGGCACCAGCACTCTTTGGTAGAGAAGGCTAATAATCTTGTAAACCTGCAGCTCCCACAATTCCATAGTAGTCAGTGGTGTCAAATTGCATACTAAGGTTTTCCCACAAAAATCTTGAAACCTACACATTTTGCAGATTCACTTCCTGTTACCCTAAGATGGAATTGAAGGATCCTACATTCAAGAGTAAACAGTATGGGCCATTCATCTATCATGGTGCGAGATAGCTTCCTATACTGCAAGCATGGGCAAACTTCGGCCATCCAGGTGTTTTGGACTTCAACTCCCACAATTCCTAACAGCCGGTAGGAATTGTGGGAGTTGAAGTCCAAAACACCTAGAGGGCTGAAGCTTGCCCATGCCTGCTATACTGTGTCTTTCACAATGGAAATCAACTTCAGGAACCTACAATCAAGAGCAACTGATGTCATTTTTCCTGTGAAAAAAATCACACCTCTTCCTAACTTCTTCCCTTTGTCTTCATGGCGGAGGGAGGAACTGTTTCCAATGGAAGGAACAGCAAGGTGAGATTGCTGTATGTTTAGCATGTCCACCCTGTTCTGCAGGTGTTGTCCTTTTAATGGCAGTTTCTTGGGTCTGCATCAAACATAGGAACTAGAGGAAAAGAACTATGTCTAGAGTTCTCCATTCACATGTCTGTTTTTCAAACAACATAAAAACACTCTGAACTAAGCAGGCAGCAGCATTTGAAGATAAATCCTTTTGAGAGCATCAGCTGTACCCAACGGAATGGTTTGAAACCAACACATAATTCAGAAAGACTATTAATAGCATTGATAGCAGCTATATGACATGTTTACTTTCTAATCACAGCATGTGGAATATCAAGTACTTTGAGTATCCAGTAGCAACCCTATGCATAAAACAAAGCAAGCTTTGAGATCTTGAATGACATGGGAGAGATCAGCTTATGAACTGTGACTGAACCTAGCTTCTAGTGTGATCATTGGCTTTCTTATATTTCCGTCATTGTTAAAAGAAACCTGTACAACACCTTTTGACAATGTTCCTGAGAAGGAAAACTGTTAACCTGCATACCTTTAATTGCAAACAAAAAACAAGTATTTAAATAGGATCCTTGGGGTTTTTTTTTTTGGGTTATTAACAGAATATAATGCACAAGTAGGTAACATCCTTAGTTTGGGTAAACACAAGCCAAGCTAAGGGTTTCTGGTATGCCTTAGGCATACTGGAGCAAGGTCATCATCACAGAAACATGTATTAGATACCTGAAGTACTACTAAGAATTTGTAATGAACATCCATTTATGGGGGGGGGGGTGCCAATAGGATTTATACATTTTAGCGAATATCTAGTGTCATGGAACCAAGTCCCAGGGCTGAATTTCCAAGCTCTGGACTTGGAGTCATAACATAAATAACCCTGAAAGCACCTGGCGGGAGAAGATATGATGAGCCTGGGAACTCAGGGTTGAAAGTATAAACAATTATAATTGGTATAGTGTGTGGGAATAGTAGAAATGTGATACAAAGGGTGGGGTTTGATGATGATATTTGCGTGTGGTGTTACGTTGCATCAGAGGTGATAAAAATGAGTGTATGTAAACATTAGGTCATTCTCGACTTTTCCAAAGTCATGTATTCTTCAATAAAGATTGGATTTGAGAGCAGCTATCTCTGATCTGCGTTCAGACTGGTCCTTTGAAGTGAGCCTGACATTTAAGTCGAGAATCCCGTTCTCACCCTCCTGCGAATTCGCAGTGAAGTGATAATGAGTGGAGAAGGAGATCAAAGCCCAAATGGAGCAGAGAGGCCTTTGCCAGGGGCCCGGCCGTTGGGGGAAGAGACGCTGCAAGCCATAGCTTCCTCTACGGGGTACCCCAGGCCAAACGGCGTGACCCAGAGGATTCCCAGAGGAGGAAGAGGCGTTTCGGCGGCGGCAGAAACCAGTTGGGGATCTGGAGGAAGCATGCCGGAGACCGTGGCCCTGCGGTTATCCATCCTGGAAACGAATTTATCCAGGCTGTCGGAAACCGTGGGGAGGTTGGTGCCACTATTGGAAGAGAATCTCCAGAAGGAGCCCACCCGATATGGCGCCGAGACAGAGCCACATAAGGAGGAAGATTGGAGCCAGAGGGGCCAGCGCGCCTCAACGCAGAGCCCCGTGGCGGCGAGGAGCGAGGGGGATGAAGAATACTGGCAGGAACTGGAGTTCCGAGACAGAATGGCGCGTGAAGTGGAGCGCCAGCAAGCTCTGGGAACTCTGAGGCCGCCAACTCCAACAGAACTTCCAACCCAACTTCCAACCCCCCGAATGGGCGTTGGGGTGGAAAGACCACTGAGGCCAGGGATCGGGTCCAGTGGATTAGAAGACGAAGGCGGGGAGGAGCCGGAGATCCAGGAAGGGGAGGAGGATGTGCCGTACGACGAGGGAAGGCGAGGTGCGGGGGCTACAGCGAGGCCCGCAGTCGGATGGGTAGAAGGGCCGATAGCAGCGGCAGAATTTCGGGAGCCGCGCAGAACGACCGCCGGAGTGGGGCGCGGCGTGTTCAAAGGGGCCGTCCAAGGAAACCCGATGCAACCCTTCCCCATGCCTCCCAGACAGCAGCAACGGGCCGCAGAATGGATGCAAAGGAGGGAAGATCTCAAACTGGAATACGGAGGGGAATCATCTGAACTGAACTTTTTCCTCATTAGCATCAGAGGATATATAGAAGACAACGCACACACATTCCCCTCCGAAGCAAGCATGGTTCGGGCCATCGGCAACACACTAAAGAGAGGAGCGGCCAGCTGGTATGTGCAACTACATGCCAGACGCGACCCGTGCCTGAAGTCAGTGCCCCGCTTCCTCGCCGCACTGGAAAACCGGTTCAGAGACCGGCTAGAGCAATTGAGGGCTCGAGACCAGCTTAAAGGAATAAAGCAGAGGGACAAAACGGTGCCCGAGTACGCAGAGGAATTCCTCCATCTCGCGGAAAAGGTACCAGAGTGGTCTGAAGTGACCAAAGTGGAGATATTCAAAGAGGGACTACGCCCCGAGGTTTTTAGTTGGGCGGCGCATAGAGACGACCCAGAAACACTCCAGGGCTGGATACAACTAGCGGGGCGCATCGAATCCACCCTGGCCCAGGTGAAGCGTTTCAGGGGCGGCGGCGGCCAGCAAAGACCGGCGGCGAGAGGTCGAGGAGAAACGAGGAAGCAGGAAAGGCCCGGAAGGAGGCCGGGGACCCCCTTCAAAGGAGATGACAACAAACCCAAGCCGGGATGCTTTGTATGTGGGAAGACGGGCCATCGAGCAGCGGAATGTTGGGCCCGGAAGGGGGAGCCGCCAAAACCCTCAAAGCCCAAGCCAGCAGCCGGGAGGCGAGCAGAGGAGGAGGTGCGAGCCCCAGAATCTCCGGAAAGGCTGGTGAGTCGAGACAAACGCATGCTAGTAGTGCCAATCTGCCTATCGGGGCTAGAGGATCAGGCCACCTGCAGGGCATTCGTGGATTGCGGTTGTTCTAGGAACATTATAACTCCGGAACTAGCAGGAGCACTGAAATGCCAGCAGACATTACTTGACTCCCCGATTGCATTTTCGCAGCTAGATGGATCAGTTGCTGCTGGGGAAGTATCTACAAAGGAAATACGAGGGGTCCCATGTAAAATAGGCAAATGGGAAGGAAGAATATCCTTTGTGATAGCCCCTATTGCCACATACCACGTAATACTAGGGATCCCATGGCTCGAACAGGCAAATCCTGAAGTAGATTGGAGAGGAAAGAGCCTAGCATTTAAAGAACAACAGACGCAATGGGAGATAAGCAAAATAGCAGGAGAGGAGGACGAGGGAGATGAAGCAGGTGAAATAGACCCACAGCTATTGCCACCTGAATACAGAGACTTTGTGGATGTTTTCAATCAGAAAGAGGCAAGTAAATTACCTCCCAAGAGGAATATAGAAGTAGAAATTGAAATAACCCCAGGAGCAAACTTACCAAAACCAAAAGTGTATCCCATGTCTGTTCAGGAGAAGGAGGAATTGAGGAAATATATTGATAAGAACCTGGCGCGGGGCTTTATTAAGCCATCCAATTCTCCTCTCGGAGCCCCAGTGTTATTTAGGAGAAAGAAAGACAACTCCCTAAGATTGTGCATTGACTATAGAAATTTAAATGCAATTACTAAGGACAATAAATACCCTATGCCCTTAGTAAAGGATTTAATTACCGTATTGAAGAAAGGGAGCATATTTACTAAACTTGATTTAATTGAAGCATATCATAAATTAAGAATCAAACCTGAGGATACTTGGAAAACTGCATTTTCCTGCGCATTCGGCCATTTTGAATATAAAATTTTGCCATTTGGATTAAAAAATGGCGGCAGTTGCTTTATGCAGCTTATAAATGAAATACTGCACCCATTGTTGTACCGAGGGGTATTCATATTTCTTGATGATATCTTGATCGTGAGCGAAGATAAAGAAAAGCACGTGGAATTGGTCCGGGAAGTTTTGCAGAGACTAAGGGAAGCAAAGCTGTACGCAAAACTGTCCAAATGTGAATTTAATAAAACTCAAATTGACTTTCTGGGGTATCGGATATCTCCAGAAGGATTAGCTATGGACCCGTCTAAAGTATCAGACGTAAAAGAATGGGGAGTACCTCAAACAAGGAGGCAATTGCAATCATTTCTGGGGTTTGCAAATTTTTATAGATCCTTCATAAAAGGCTTCGCGCAAATAACCGCACCCCTTACTGAACTTTTAAAAACAAAAGGGAAAGGGGAGACAGCAAAAGTGAAAGCTCCTGGCGCCAAACTGAGTTGGACGCCAGAATGCCAAAAGGCATTTGAAACCCTAAAAGGATGCTTCACAGAAGAACCCATCCTAAAACACCCCGATATCAGGAGCCCTTTCATAATCCATTGCGATGCTTCAGACTGTGCATACGGGGCAGTACTATTGCAAAAGGATCAAAATGGGAACTTAAAACCTTGTGGATATTTATCCCGGAAGTTCAGTGAAACTGAAAAATGTTGGCCCATATGGGAAAAAGAGGCATTAGCCATATTAAAAGCCTTAGAATGCTGGCGACACTTCCTCGAAGGGAGCGGAATCCCATTTGAAATTTGGTCTGACCATAAGAACCTCCAGTATTTAAAATCTCCTCGAAAATTGTCCCCCAAACAAATTAGATGGGCACAATACTTCAGCAGGTTCGATTTCCAATTAATGTTTTTCCAAGGGAAGCAGAATGTCTTGGCAGATGCTCTTTCACGCATGCCTCAACACGAAGGCATGACCACAGCAAAAGAGGGAACAATATTCTCTGATAAACAATGGGGCTTAGCTGTCAGGACAAGAGCGCAAACCCAAAAAGAGAACACTGCTATTATTGAACTCGACGGGGAAAATAGTTGGGGAAAAGAACTGAAACAGTCTTATGAAGGAGATCAATGGATCGCATCCAACGCAGAAAAGGGGGAGCAGAAGGGGGGATTTTGGTTTGTGAACAAGAAACTGTATATTCCAGCAATATTAAGGATTAAGATTTTGCATCGTTTTCACAATAACCAGAGCGCTGGTCATACAGGAATTACAAAAACAACAAAGGCAATAGCAAAACATTGTTGGTGGCCAGGAATGAGGAAGGACATAAAGAATCATGTTGTTCAATGTGATGATTGTGCCAGAAATAAATCGAGAGGAGGGAAGCCAATGGGATTATTACAAACAGTAGCGGAACCTACCAGACCTTGGGAATGTGTAGCTATGGACTTTGTGGGGGAACTGCCGGTTAGCAAAGGACATCGTTATATTTGGACAGTATTAGACCTGTTTTCTAAACAGGCCCACTTTATAGCACTGACGAAATTACCATCGGCAGAGAAACTAGCTGAATTATACATAAACCATATTTACAAACTTCATGGATGTCCCAGTAGAGTGGTCAGTGACAGAGGGGTTCAATTCACAGCAAAATTTTGGGAAAAATTCTTGGAAATGCTAGGAGCAGAAAGGAGTCTAAGTTCTGCTTTTCACCCCATGACAAACGGGGCAGTAGAACGTACTCAACAGACGCTTGGGCAGTTCCTTCGAATGTACTCTAACATGAGACAAAATGACTGGTCTAGGTGGCTGGCTTTTGCGGAACTAGCTTTTAATTCAACTATACATTCAGCAACAAATAAAACTCCCTTTGAAGTAGTTTACGGGTATGAAATACAGCCTCTGCCCCAGTTGCCAAGATGGACAGAGAATGAAGAAACAGGGGCAGGGAAATGGAAAACTCAAATGCTAGAATGCTGGAGTCAAGTGACTGCATCCTTAAAGGAAGCACACAAAAAGTATAAAACGTTCGCAGACAGAAAAAGGGTGGAAGGCGATAAATTGGGGAAAGGAGATCTAGTGTGGTTAAGTACCCAAAACATCAAATTGGGGCTACCTTCGAGAAAATTGGGCCCCAAATATATTGGACCATTCAGAATACAGGGTGTTATCAATGAAGTAACTTTCCAGTTGGCATTGCCAAAAAGTTTAGGGAAAATACACCCAGTATTCCATCGCAGCTTACTGAAAAAGTATATGGGGACTTTGGACAAAATGGACACATAGAATTATTGTTTGATTTATTTCAGGATTGTGATGAAAGAAGAACCGAAGAGGAGGACGAAGAAAAAGAGGGCGCCATGTCATGGAACCAAGTCCCAGGGCTGAATTTCCAAGCTCTGGACTTGGAGTCATAACATAAATAACCCTGAAAGCACCTGGCGGGAGAAGATATGATGAGCCTGGGAACTCAGGGTTGAAAGTATAAACAATTATAATTGGTATAGTGTGTGGGAATAGTAGAAATGTGATACAAAGGGTGGGGTTTGATGATGATATTTGCGTGTGGTGTTACGTTGCATCAGAGGTGATAAAAATGAGTGTATGTAAACATTAAGTCATTCTCGACTTTTCCAAAGTCATGTATTCTTCAATAAAGATTGGATTTGAGAGCAGCTATCTCTGATCTGCGTTCAGACTGGTCCTTTGAAGTGAGCCTGACAATCTAGTCTTCCCATATAATTGGCTCAGTCCAGGATTGCTAAAACATTTGCATTTGTAAATGTCCCTGTTCAGAAAATGCCAGTCCCATAGAACTGAAATATCAGACAATGATTCTTATTAGATACATATACTCGTATTTTGAGTCCTTCAGCCTACTCTCTTCCAGACTTAAGGATTCAATTTAAAAGGAAATAATGGTTACACTATTAGAGTTATTTTTGGAGCAAAAGAAGCAACAGATACCATGGTGGGGTGGTTACACTAGATCCGGGATTCTCAAACTGTGCTCCACAGAGCCCTTGGGGCTTCCTGAAAAGTGCTCAGGGGCTCCCCAGGCGCCCTACCTTCCTGGCCCCTCACTTTCCTTCCCGATATACTCGTTCACAATATGCTAACCACGTGGTCCTGGTGAACAAATTATCTCCATGTGAAGCAACCTTTGGAGTACAAGGGAGCCATTGCCTCTGCTGCCAAGGACAACGACAAGGGAACCACTGCAGCCAAACCCCACTGAAATACTCTTATGTTTATGTTGGTTAAAATTGTTCTTCATTTTAAATATTATAAATTTTTGCATTGTGTGAATTAGGTCACACAAAAACTCTCCATCCATCTGCCCCTGGCCCGGCCCATGCTTGATATATATACATTATATATAATATATATATTATAGAAAACATTTATTGGGGCTCCACAATAAACATTTGCTTCAAAAAGGGCTCCACAGCTGAAAAAGTTTGAGGACCCCTGCATTGGATCATGCCAACCTGGGGCTGTAAACATGTTTCAGGTTCTTCAGGGCAAGCCCTGTACTGAACTGAGAAAATTTCATGGAGACACACTTTCTTAGGAGAAAGTGTAATATTTTAGAATACTCAGCAACAACATTACTGGCACATTTCCAATCTTAGCTCTAAAGTATTAAAATTCTGAAAGGTCCTCCAAGGGTAATGCAGTAAATAAGAAATACCAGTTGCCTGTGAATCTATGCAAACTGAAAGTTGGACATTGTTTGCATTTCCCAAGTGTTTGGATTGCACAGAATGACAGAGCAGATAAGACAAAATACATGAACCATTGTGTAACAAAATTAGAGATTCATTCGGGAAACATACAAGACAATAGGAAGGGGGAGGAAAAAATGAAATGTGGCAGCACCTTTAAGGCTGAGTTTTATTTATTGTGTGGGATTTCATGGATATAAACCCCCATTTCTTTGGCTTCAGTATCAAGTCTACTGTCTATTTGGTTCTACATTTGAAGAAAAGGGTTAATCTCCACTAAAGCGCAGGCAAAAGTAAAAACCAATTAGACCTAAAAATCCTACCACTTTTTCCCTTCCTTCCTTCCTTCCTTCCTTCCTTCCTTCCTTCCTTCCTTCCTTCCTTCCTTCCTTCCTCCTTTTTATGTTGCAAGACACTGACATGACTACTTCTTTGAACATCAGGCAGACTGTCGATGCAAATAAAATGCAGTAGTTTTTCCTGGTGGTCAGAGAATCTGATGTTGTATAAAATTAAGTATATTGCCTCAAAAAATGAATCCAGTGACACTCACATAAAAGTTTGATATAAATCTGTGTCTAACTTTGTATGCCATACTTCTACACTATCCGAAATAGTGCTTACATAAAAAATGATGTTTATACTTGGAGCATGATAGTATCCTACACATATGCTACATTTTGTATAAAAGGCCACATTTCAGCCAAGCAGTCCAGTCCAGATACTGATCAGGTTTGGCTACTCAGTACCCAGTGGAACTGATAATACTTAAGATCAAATCCTTAATATTGTTGAACATCAGTCCTCATCAGCCTTAGCAGGCAAAGACAGTGATTAGGAATGATGGGTGCATCAGGACCCATCCCTGAATCTTTGAATCTGGTGTACATGTGAATATATTAATTTCTATTATCTTCACCATACTGCTAAATATGTGATTAAATATTACAAATTGGCCTACATTTTGGCACTGTAATATTTGTATGTGCATGTGAGAACCCAAACACACATGTGTGTATATGCATATGTTCATCTTGTGTAGCGTATTTTCAGATGGATACAGATCAGTTGTGTAAAACAAAAGATCAAAGTTATGTTTCATTTTGGGATGAAAAATCCCTTCTCAAGAAACCTATAATATGTTTCTGTATACTTTTGACCTAGATACAAATTATCCCTTGTGTTTCCTTATCAATAATATAGAACAGGTATGGGCAAACTTTGGCCCTCCGGGTGTTTTGGACTTCAACTCCCACCATTTCTAACACCCTCAGGCTCCTTCCTTTTCCCCCTCAGCTGCTTAAGCTGAGGGCCAAAGTTTGCCCATGCCTGGTATAGAAGATGAGGAAAATCTCAACCCTCCCACCAATATATACTCAAAGGGCACAAGTCATGCATATTGGGGATAATCCAGTCCATTTAACTTCATACTGTATGGTACAAACGTTTAGAAAATAGTATTTCAAACAGTATTTTCAAGTGTTTATAATACATTGCATTTAAAATCAAATACTTAAATACATATAATATTCAAAATGCACATCTTGAACTGTATATAGAGAAATCAGGTAAAATAGTCAGAAGTTTATTTCATTGTGTTGAGTTTGCCTTTTTTTTTTTACTCATATATGTTCCGCTAATTAAACAATCAGTATGTATTGCCGGATTTTAGGAACATAGTTTAGGATTAAATTCCCAAAATGCTTTATATGAATTTGAAAATGCAAACTTTATGTACATATGAATGCTCTTTCAAATGATCTTCCGCATTATTTCCAAGAAATTTGAGATTGCCCGAAAATGCATGTAAAATACAGAATTCTAGTTATAACACTCTATTTATTTACAGAATTCTAGTTATCACACACTATTTATATATTAAAAGGCATCCTCAGTATAAGGCAGTGTTACTATTAAATAATGAATTGATATATTAAATCTTATCCTACCTCTTGGCTGTCAGTTCCACATGAAATTACTTGAAAGAACAAAGCCTGCAGTGTTCTGTTTGAGTGTCAGGATTGTCAGCTCCAAGAGATGCGGCTATTAAATGATTGCTAGTTTAGAAGAGTTTTTCATCATTTGCTCATTCTCATTACTAATTCAACGAAGTTTACTTTACTTTGGCAACTTCTCTCTTATATGGTTCAAGAAGACAATAGGCATCATACCAACTTCTGCATTTAAAGGGCTGCATGTTAATGTTTGAAATATAAAAAATATATAAAAGTTCAGTGTTGTCTTAATGGGGCAGTTTTTAAAAGCTATGCATAAAAGATTCAACTGACTGCATTCCCAAAAGGAATGTGTATGTGAAACTGCCCTTTTCTAACTGCAAATGGTTTTTAAAACTGCTAAGAACAAATGGCAAACCACTCGCCTTTCATTATGAAGAAAGAACATTCATGGAAAGAAAAAGAAACACAGTTCTCCCCCTCCCTTATTCCCAATTGTCTCTTTGTCAAAAATCCTGATTTACTTCAACTCTCTCTATTAATTTAGGGATTTTTAAAATATCATTAGTATTATTTATTTACTAGAGGTTTAATATGTATAAATGCTTTTTACCACAAGCATGTATGCCAATACACTTATTGAAAAAGCTCACCACACAGTATAGATCATCTGTCTCACTATTTAATTGATGTTACCATAAACTTCCATGGATATTAAAAAAAAACATGTGAAGAGGTAAGCTGTTTTGTTGATAAGTATTGTACACTATTTTCTGTCTTTGAAGTGGCCTAATAAAGCTATTGCCATAAAAATTTACCTTAATTAAAACAGGACACGTGATGCCTTACTGTTTGTTTGTTTGTTTGTTTGTTTGTTTACCCCATTTATATCCTGGCCTTCTCACCCCGAAGGGGACTCAGAGTGGCCTTACAGTAGGCAATAATTCGATGCTGGAGAAATACATACAATAAGTAAACAAATACATTAAAATTCAAAAAGTTAAAAACATAAAACATTAGACATTAGAACAATTAATTAAAACCATGTAGTCCAAAATCGTAATCCAGAGCCAATCCATTTGTCATTGTCCTACTTCATATTCACTTATTGCACTGTTTGAAAATTACTGACCAAAGGCTTGGTCCCATATCCATGTTTTTAGTTTTTTCCTCAATGTCAGGAGGAAGGGAGCTGATCTAATTTTGCTGGGGAAGGAGTTCCACAACCGAGAGGCCACCACTGAGAAGGCCCTGTCTCTTATCCCCACCAACCGCACCTGCGAAGGAGGTGGGACCGAGAGCAGGGTGTCTTATCCTCTGAAGTGGTTCATAGAGGGAGATACATCCGAACAGGGAAGCTGGGCCATAACCATTTAGGAATTTATAGGCTAAAGCCAGCACTTTGAATTGTGCTCGGTAGCAGACTGGCAGCCAGTGGAGCTGATGTAATGGGCGTTATAGGCTTCCAATATGCCATTCCAGTAAGGAATCTGGCTGCCGCAATTGGACCACTTGAAGTTTCTGAACTATCTTCAAAGGCAACCCCACATAGTGTGTGTTTCATTAATCCGTTTGAGATGTAACGAGTGTGGACTACCATAGCCAAGTCTAACTTACTAATACAGTGCTCCCTCGCTAATCCGCGGTTTGGGTTCCGCGGATTCGCTGTATCGCGGATTTTTCCACTTTTCGCAGGCAGGCCTGGAACCTAACTCCTGCGAAAAGTGAGAGGACACTGTACTGTTCTAACAGTATTAGTACTAGTACTATTATAAAATAGTATTAGTACTATTATAAAAACATTAGTACAAAAAGTGCACAGTTTTTATTTATTTTAATTTGGTCATCTTGTGCTGAAATGGTTTATTATAGGATTGCAATCTTTATTTTTATTAATAGAAATATACATATATTTTAAGTATCCTTTCGGTATGTTAGGATAATCCTAATAAAGCATATCATTTTCCCCATGGAACTCAGTATGTTAAATATGGTGAACCATCTTTGTAAGTTAAGTTAGATGTGAAGTCTGAGAAAAAAGTACCTATTTTCCTTTATGTTTTTGTGGATCAGTAATAATATATTTTCAAACAATGAACTGCTTCATGTTAAAATTATTTCCTCCTTAACTTTCATACTTGACAACCAAGAATATTGCTCCCATAATATTGTATTTGAAGAGGTCATTTTTTTAATTTAAAAAGTACACTTCTTTATTAGACTGAAAGCTTATTATTTATTTATTTATTTATTTATTTTTCAAACTTATATGCCGCCACTCCCCTAGGGCTCGGAGCGGCTTACAAGAACCGGCTAAAATCAACAATTTAAAAAACATCTTTAAAACATCTTTTAAAAACATCTTAAAAAACATCCTAAAAGCACCTTTTAAAACATCAACAACAGAACTCAAAAGCCTGCTATTTAGTTATAGCTAACTATTTAGTTATAGCTAACTGCTATTTTGCAGATGATCTGTTAGAAAGTCATCAATATTATTTCACTGTAATAGCCTTCAAGGAAGGCAAGACACAAATTAACAGCAAAATCTTAGTTTATCTGACAATAGTGAGGTTTACTCCCAGGAAAGTGAGAACAGAAGTACATTCCAAAATGATACCTAATCATTTTACACTTATGACCCTGTCACAGTAGTTACATACAAGAACACAAAAATGGAGCCTTGCTGGGTAATCTGAAATAGAATAGATCCACTAAATCAATTGTTCAATAATAAATCAAAACAATATTTTTAGTTTTTTCTGTCTCCTTCAAAGCAAGTGTAACTATACCCTCACTTAACCATCTATGCATTATCTTCTGAACCATTCAGAGTATTCCCTTCAATTAGTTTTTTTTAGCATCAATGGAACAGGGTGCATATAACCATTGCTTTCGGTATATATTCAAATATGTAAGATGAGTGGGTTTCTAAGAAAGGCAATGATAGGTTAACTGCTATTGTTTTGATTACGTTATGAAAAGGAGAAGATTTGATTTCCTGTGCTCCTACACTTAATTCTCCAAAATGAGCAAACCAAGGGAGCATGAGCACCAAGTCTGAGACCACATTGGTCATATTAGGCAGCATTAAGAGAACTCCATTACGGTGAATGTGTTCAGTTGAGACGTGTCTCTTTGCCTCATCAAATACTGGCCATTGTAGCTATGTCACCAAGCAACATTTTTATGCCAAATATTTCTTGTTTATGGTTTTTAGATGATAGAGCCATAAGCCTAGATATATAAAATATAGAGTTCTAGCTTCAGTGATTCTAATCAATACTATGCCATGTTAAGCAGCCAAAAAGGGAGAACACCCTGCTTCTCTCCAAAGAACAATGCATCAGTAAGTACATTCTTTCTGGATTTTAATGAAACATATCCCAAGTGAAACATTTCCCAGATAGAAGCAGAAATGAGACACTTTGAAAGTTCTCTGCCAGTCTTCAAGAATATGAATTTCACAGATAATGTCCTCCTATTATATGCAAAAATTCACAAGAAAATAGTAATTTATACAAAGTTTCCAAGGAAGCAGAATAGTTATCCTTATTAAATCTATTCACATGGCTGGGGGGGGGGGGGGCAGGGGTGGTAGTGGTGGTGGAAACTGATCCCACCTCCAAAAAAAAATCACCTGCATTGCTAAAGGAAATATAAATATTTAATACGAACCAGCAGGATATTTCTAAGTGCCAAAAACTAGAAATGAAAAGAGTAAATCAGCTAAAGAAGAAGAATATATAAAGAACCTGAAGAAATCTGAACCTTCCAAATGTTGCATTTACGTGATGTCTGTGCAGTCATGATTCTACCAAAGAGGTGAAACTGGGTCAGTTTTCTCCTAGATGTATTTTTCTTCCTTTTCAGCAGAGCACCCACATTGGCCAACTATTAAACAGGAATATTTACTCCACTAATATATACAAATATAAATTCTATGTTTCAGCACATGGTGCTTTTTATCAGTACTCTTATTTCTTGATCTTAACACTATTTGGCTAAGTACACACTCAAAAAGATCCAGTTTTGGGGATGAAAGGAATTCTGTCATATGATATATTAATGCATTGAATGATATTAAAATAATGGCCGCGTGTTAGTTATATCTTTATTTTATCATTAAAATATGGTGACTATAAAATAAAATACAGCAGCTCCTTTAATGACCCTGAAACTGTTGCTTAAGAAGACACTTTATTATTACTGGGACAGTGACATTTGACAAGGCCTAAACATTAACAAAATAACTGAATAGGAAGAACCAAAAGGTTGTTTCAGGTGAGAGGAAAAGGCATTAGAGAAACAAAATGCATTGTTGAAGAAATGTAGGTATACATGCTGTTGCCCCCCAGGCCTGGAAACCCCTATGATCATGCAAGAGTCCAGAATACAAGCAAACAGTTTATTGTGAAATATATCAGAAGTATGGGGAAAATTCAGGAATAGAGAAAGGAGAAGTATATCCAAAAAGGGTTTATCAATAAGCAATAATCCAACACTAGTCCAAATGTCTCAAACAGATTCAAAGGTAATACAATCCAGGAATAGCCAAAAATCACAAGAACAGCTTAAGTCCACTAGCAAAAGGCATCCTTAGAAAAACTTCATCATTTATATAACCACAGAAACATAGAAACTTCCAATATACTTGAATCCCAAAACCAAAGGCTTGACTTGAAACATGGACCAGGAAGTAACTTGAAAGTAAACAACTTTTAATTAAAATTAAAAGCCGCCTATGAAAGCATTTCATTTTCCCTGAAATCGCTCCCCAGCTTTCCCACACAAATGCTCTGCCCTGTGGTGTCTACTGTCTACTCTGATCTGTAAATGGAGGCCTGTGTTGATTTCTGTATCTCCAGGTGCTTCAGTATCAATTCCCTGCTCAACTCTTCCTTATCTAATGTCTCTGGCTGCCTGGCCTGACCTTGAAGGCCTGCACTTTCACAGTCAGCTTTCTCACATAAAGAAGCTTCATTCCCTTGACTTAAATCTTCTAAATATTCTTCACTTCGTGCCCCCAGAAATCCCACAGGCAATCCCACAATCCTCTCTAAAACATCAGTGAGCCCATCAGTCTCAGGCTGATCTACAATACATGTTTCTTTTGTATTTTGAATAAGTTTTTAAAACTTTACATTAAACCAGGAATGATGAAAACAGGGCATGAGAAACTCAGAGGAAGTAAAACCAGAAGCAAGATTAGACAGAGATAAGAGTAAAAAGTGAGATCAATTGCACATATGCATCATCATAGATAGCAAGAGTGGGCAGAAAGACTGTAGTGGCAATTTCTTGTTTTTAGTCTGTTAGAACAGAACACAGAACACTACTTGCTTGAACATTTTTGTTTGTTTTTTCTTTCTTTTTCTTTTTTGCTTTAGAAAATGCTAAGAGTTCATTGAAAACAAGCTGATCAAACTGAGGTTTGTGTCACTTAGGGTGCATCTACACTGTAAAACTGATACCACTTCAACTACCCTGGCTTAGTGCTATTGAACCATAAGACTGAAGTTTTAGCATTCTCTGTCAAAAAGTGCTGGTTACTCATCAAACTACAAATCCCAGAACTTCATAGCATTGAGCCACAGCAGTTAAAATGCTGTCAAACTGCATTAATTTTACAGTACAGATGTCACTGTAGTGTAAGTTTGTTTTCTGCCTCTTCTGCGAATATCCTGCTGCTATACCAAAGTGTTTTGCAAGAACTCTGGATTATTTAAAACATCAGCAGTTCTCTGTGAAGATCAAATAGTTCTTCTCAGAAACTTTTGGATACCACCAGCAAGCCTCTGTGCAGAACACTGTTATGAGATGTCCATTTATTAGCCCCTTTCTCTCAGTCTTCTTTGTCCAATCTTTCAATAAACACAAGTTATTTCACCATTAAAACATTGCTGGTTGGAAAGCAAAAGAAATGAATTGTTCTATAATCTTAGGTTACTTTATTGATATTCCCACCAAAGCAATAACTTAAATCCTGAAGATAGAAAAGAGGGATGGTCAATTGCTACAGAAATGCAATTTGGCACAAGGATAGGCAATCAGTTTGGAGTGGATAAGATTAAGTTGTAGGACCACATGGCCAGTCTCACTGTCCTGCAATTCCCACTGTACCTTCCTTCCACTGCCCAGTTAAAGACTTCCCAGCATTTTCCCATGCTATTTTGTGTTGTCTCCTCTCAAAATAAATGAGGTTGAGTTATGCAAGTGCTGAAGGGTCAAAGTGGATGGAATCTCATCCTTCCATTGTGCTCCAATTCCAGCCATTCCTCATCATGGGGATGGGAGAGAAAGTAGCAGTTTCCAAAAAGGGGTGGGGAAAACTTAAGAAAGCATGCAAAATAGATAATTTCTATTAGGATAAGAAAAAAAAATAATCTCAGAACTTCTACCAGAAAAAAAATCAGTGAAACTTTGGCTCAACTGTAAATGTGATTCTTCTGAATTCAACTTCTTCCTCCAGAACTTCCAAATGTGACTGTTGTGGGTTCTTGTTTTTTTTTACATCAATTTGTAAAAATGTCTCTAGTTCTAATAATGCAAGCTATGCAAGATTGGGATGAGGCACTAATGTAGGTGGTTATAATACCTTCCCTACCTTACGAATCCTGAAAGCACAGTGGAATTAGTTCTGTTCCAAATTCTGTTCTTTGAATTACTAACCTTTTTCTCCATCGGGAAAATCCTTCCCTGCTTTCCCCCCTTATTCCCAGCATGATTTAGAGTTTCTTTTTAATAGCTTTTGTTGGTATATTTAAGTTTGCCTTTCCATTGCCGGATGGCTGAGGTGCTCCATTCCACATTTGTTCATCTCTCTGTAGTCTTCCCAGCTTCCCACACTTTCTGATTTAAGAAAACTCCACTGGAGAAATTACTACAAGACCTCTTCCCTTGGGCTTTAACTTAAGGAAATCACAGTGTGTCTGTGACTGAATAATAAAAGACAATGTTCTGAATCCTGTTATTCGCTTTGACTAGAATCGATCCATTAAGTCAGTGAAATTTACTTACATATGAAATCACTCAACAGATCAATACCTTTCCTCTAGTTGAGACTGACCAAAAGGATTCAGGTTTATATAAAATACAATCTTTGGTAAGGTAAGCCCAAGAAACCAAACCCCAACCCTGGAGACCTTTTCCAAACTTTTCTTCTTTGAACTTTTCTCCAAAATCATTTCCTTTTTCTAATATACTGAATGAGAATACTCAAAAGTTTGGAAGTCAGTGTTGTGGGGAGGACAGCTGAATTTCATGAACATTCCCTGATTACTTTGCTAAGATGCAATCTATGGTTTATCAGCCCCCCCCCCCTGTTTTATTGTGCTATTTTGTTGTACAGATTAGCCATCAAAAAAGCAAAGCATTGGGTGTTAATAATGGTTTTGCACCATATGTGGGAGGAAAATGGGAGGAAAGGCTGTTTTGTTGGAGTTAGTGCTGCATGTAAAGCATAACAGTATTGACTCCTGATGATTTACTGAAGCTTAATTTTGCTTTTTGTATTACAAGGGAGGCTAGAAATTGCTACTATGTACTGCAGTTCATTTTATTCCCGTCCACACTGAGGCATCAATTTCTTGCCAGGAAATCTTTCTAAATATTAAATTCTTTGCCTGACTCTTAAAAAAAAAACCAAAAATATTTCTGATGCAGCTTTTATTAAACTTCTTTCTGTCTCTTGGCTGTGCTGCATATTTGGCCATGATAACATATTCTTTTGTTACCTGGGTTGGTTTGCAATTGTGCTTCAAAGACATCAGCTATGGCTAGACTGTTGATCAGGGCTTGTGGCGGGGGGCATGGGTTATCCTTGAAACTAAATTCCAGTCTGCTTTAAAACTCATAAAATTAGTAGTAATAGTGTTACTATTATCATCAAAATATTTATATCCTATTTATATCATGAGAACTAGCTGCAGTAGACTGGGAAAATCTATTTTAGCCTTTTCAAACAATGAAATATTACATTTTTTAAAAAAAATGAAACAGACTAAAAATTTATTAGACAATTTAACAAGTTCAAACAGGCTTAAGGGGTTAAAATAGTTTCAAACTATGGCTATGGACATTTTGAAAGATGTAGGCTCCAAAGAACGCAGTTTTAAAAAAATTAAATCTGTTTTTACTTAGCATAGAAATAATATTGCGTGAGTACCAAGCTGGGAAGATACTTGCTCACATTTAATGCTAGGGGAGGCTGTTCCAAAACCAGGGTGCCATGGCTGAGAAGAACACCTCCCCATGCGCTTCCACAGTGTGTTGACCTCATTGGTAAGACACAAAGTCCTACCTTGGGCAAGTGTATATATAAAGTCCTTCCAGTATCACAGCCTTGTGTTCCTTAGCACTTTAAATGTCATTACAAAATACTTTTAATTTAGGCCAAAAGCCTACTCGCAGCAAATGTAATTCCTTTACCACAGGAGTCATACAGTGATTAGGTGGTTAGCAACCTAGCTGCTGCATTTTGCATTGGGCACGTCCTCCATTCAAGAGCAGCCTCACATTAAGCCCCATGCAGTAGTCTAACCACAGGCCATCTAAAAGACTGTATTTTCTCCCTACGTTACAGAGGTCCTTTTTTTGGTCCTGCCATCTTTAGAGGTGCATTTTGTGATAATGTGAGAACAGACTTCCTCAGCCCCCTTTTACACAGCTGTATGCAATTCAGATTATCTGCTTTGAACTGGATTATCTGGCAGTGTAGACTGATATAATCCAATTCAAAGCAGATAATGTGGATTATTTGCCTTGATATTCTGGATTCTATGGCAGTGTAGAAGGGCCCTCAGTGGCTGCTTCTCATCTCTGGAATTTGTTTTCAAAGGAGACTAGCCCACCTGCCTCCCAGGGCCCTTCCACACAGCCCTATATCCCAGAATATCAAGGCAGAAAATCCCACATTATCTGAGTGTGGACTCAGATAACCTAGTTCAAAGCAGATATTGTGAGATTTTCTGCCTTGATATTTTGGGATATAGGGCTGTGTGGAAGGGCCCTCAGTTGTCCTCCTTCCAGCAGCCAAAGCTTGTTTATTTAGATACATTTAAACAAATTATTCTTGAAATGATCTCTAATTATCTTGATTCTGTTGTTTCCTTTTGCAGAGATCTTTTAGTTGTCTTTACATCTGTTTTTTATGTTTTAATTGGTTGTATTTGGTTGTATTTGAGCTTACTGTCCTTAGCAAGATGGAATTTTAATTAAGAAATAATTGTTTTCAAAAAAATATGAACAGGCCTGAGATGAAGAAACTTATTTGAAAATGAAGTTGTACATTATTTGGCATCTTTGTTTCAATGATTAGGGGGTATAAGAGAAGGGTAGTGAAACAGATATTTGATCTGGAGCTTCATAAAATGAACACTTTCTAGGCATATATACGTTAAAAAATCTTTTATATCAGTCTCATATTTTGTTCAATAGTTAAAACAGTAAACAACAATGATATGAAATAGGTGCGGTGATTTAATAATTATAATTATATAGCATGGTTTGAACGTTGGATTGGAGACCAAGGTTCAATCCCCACTCTGCCATGGAAATGTACTGGGTGATCTTAGTCAAGTCAAACTCTCTTAACCTCAGAGAAAGCAAAAACAAACCTCCTCTAAAAAAATCTTAGCAAGAAACCCCCATTACACATTAATCTTGAAATCATCTGAAGTTAAAAACAACATATTAGATGTTGCTTGTCCCAATAGAATAGACCTATACAATAAATTGTTGAATTGCAAGTCAACGTGAATATATCCTAATGAGTCTACTACCATTAGGAATGATAACAGAATGTATGCAATATTTATTTAAATAACTATTGTATTTTTCCTAAACAGTAGTAGGAACTTCATGTTTAGACTTACACCCTAATAGAATAGTTGTAATATTTAAGTCTGTTGTTGTGTGCCTTCAAGTCATTTCTAACTTCTGAATGTCCCCAAGGTGAACAAATCACAAGGTTTTTTTTGGCAATGTTTATTCAAAAAGGGTTTGGCTTTGCCTTTCTCTGAGACTGAGAGAGTGTCATTTGCCCAAGGTCAATCAGTGGGTTTCTGTGGTTGAGTAGTAATTCAAACCTTGATCTCTGTGATTGTAGTCCAATGCTCAAGCATCATGATATTTAAATATAACACAAAAAACCTGCCACTGAAGACTTGCCTAGTCATCTCACTAACTCATGCTTCTAATGACCTCACAGCCTTTAATTGCAGTACATTACACAAAGGAATTAAGGAAATAATGAAAAATCTATTGAATATATGCAATCTAGCTATGTATAGTTTATCATAATTTACTACATTTCTCTGGTGAGAGAAATACCTGTCAATCATTTGTCCTTTTTTGAGACTAATCAAGATCCAGTGGCATTTCTAGGGGAGCGCGGAAGGTACAAACTGTAATGGGTGACACCAAAACAATTGCCTATAACATTTTTGTGCAGTGTTTCAACAGAAATTTATCAATTTTTATTTCAAAAATCCCCGTAGTTACATATAATCACTAAAATATCTTTTGTAAGCCCATCAATAATACTTACAATGCTAAAACGCCATACTAATTTATTTTCTAAACCTTCTAATATGCATGCAATCCAATCACACTTGTCATTATTACCTAATTACAATGATCATGTTTTTTTCTGCATACATTACACTGTTGTTTTTTTTTTCATTGCTACTGTTTTCTAAGTAGCTACAGATTTTGTCAAATTTTCTAGTATTTAAGCTACAATATTGTGGTATGATCTGTTATGGGAATGATATCATGAGTTACCGCACTGAGTGAGTGCTCATTCGTCTTTTCCTTTCCATGAGGCTGAATCATGGAAAAAGGAGAGAACTGACTTAGATGCATTTGCTGAGATCTTTAGAGAAAACAGTGTTGTTGTTTTTAATTAGAGGCACATTATCTGAGGATTATGCAAATGATTATGCCCATGATTATTCCATGATTTTTTAAATGGCACTTCATCGATGCCCAGAGAGCATCCATTACTTCATTTGTACATTGACTAAATCCAAATGTAACAATGAAAAAATGTTTTCACAATGCCTGAGTCAAATTTAAAACAGAGATGAAAGTTCAATTTGCAGGAAATAGGCACCAGATTTTGTCATACCTCTGGCCAGTAAGATTCCATGAAATGAAATGAGAACCTATAGTCATATTTTTCCTAAAAATGTCAAAGATTTTCTTTCTTATTTTCCCCCAGGGAAATTTTGTAACACAAAATCCAGGGGAAATTAATATATGTTTTCTAAGTCCAAAGAGCATTTCCCCAAAACCAACGTTAAACCACAATAGAGCATACTAGCAACCCCTTTGTAGGCTTTTATATTGTTTGGCCATATGTACAAGCCTTGCCTTAGTAAAGCATCACCTCATCATTGCTGAGTATTGCTACACATGGACTAGCAAGACGATAAGTATTTTTATGTATTTGTAAGTTTGACTTTGTCAAACTGCTGGTGTCCACTAAGAATTTTGATATACAGTAGAGTCTCACTTATCCAACACTCGCTTATCCAACGTTCTGGATTATCCAACACATTTTTGTAGTCAATGTTTTCAATACATCGTGATATTGTGGTGCTAAATTCATAAATACAGTAATTACTACATAGCATTACTGTGTATTGAACTACTTTTTCTGTCAAATTTGTTGTATAACATAATGTTTTGGTGCTTAATTTGTAAAATCATAACCTAATTTGATGTTTAATAGGCTTTTTCTTACTCTCTCCTTATTATCCAACATATTCGCTTATCCAACATTCTGCTGGCCCGTTTACGTTGGATAAGCGAGACTCTACTGTATCATTTTCTCCACTCTTGTTTGAACCTTTATTTTCCTAATTTAATTGGGTTTTGGAGAGATTCCTTGAGCCTTAAACATTCATTAATAAGCTGAATTGTCAATATAGCTTTACCAGGGCATTTTGTTTTATTGTCTCCATAGAGATTAATTTCTAGAGAATGGATGTTGAAAAGACTTTCTCCAGAATGATCTCCTGAGTACTAAACTGTTTCCTTTCTCGTATAAGAATTGTGTATTGATTTTAAAATCCATTTAGAATCTAAGTTTGAAAGTTTGAATTTGCTTGTCAGTCAGTGATGGGCAATTACATTTCATGAAGGTCCAATATGTGATGGCATATTAGTGGTATTGCATCTGGGTTTAAGTTTTCATTTCATTTGTACTGCGTTTTTAAAACACCGAATGCTGCAAGTTACTAGCCTATGCCATAAAATACATTCTCCTACCTGTATTTCTAGTCACTGCCAGTTCCTACTTACTTTCATGCTGTGGCTCAGGCACCCTGTAGGGTCTATAAATAAGTCAGTGTTGGATTCTGTTATCTCAGATCAAGAACGTCTAGACACTAGGTTTTGAGATAGTCTTATATTGAGAGGGTTTGTATCAGGCATGGGCAAACTTTGTCCCTCAGGTGTTTGGACTCCAACTCTCACAATTCCTAACAGCCAGTGGGCTGTTAGGAATTGTGGGAGTTGAAGTCCAAAACACCTAGAGGGTCAAAGTTTGCCCATGCCTGATTTATATTCTTGTTCACTTATAGTTGTGCTAATAGAAAGACTATGTAGGGCCACTGGTACACAAAATAGAGCGACTGGTTCAGCCTGGAAAAATATTGAATCTCAAGATTCTTTCATCAGAACCTCCTAAATTATGAAGACTCACAGAAGCATATGCCAGTCTCCCTGTACTTTCCCACTTACAAAAACATGCACAAGCAATTTCAGAGGAAGCACTGGAATTTATTTCAGTGGAACAACATCAAATATTTTTATTTAACTTGGTCTTAGATTAGATAGGTAATTGCTTTTGCATTGCAAAGAATACAGAACAAAAAGATTTGGATTTAAGTCCCCACCCCACCCCTTTATGAAAGAAAGAAAGAAAGAAAGAAAGAAAGAAAGAAAGAAAGAAAGAAAGAAAGAAAGAGAGAGAGAGAGAGAGAGAGAGAGAGAGAGAGAGAGAGAGAGAGAGAGAGAGAGAGAGAGAGAGAGAAAGAAAGAAAGAAAGAAAGAAAGAAAGAAAGAAAGAAAGAAAGAAAGAAAGAAAGAGGGAAGAAAATGTTTGCAAAGCAAAACATGGTCTTATTCCATGATCCAATTATTTCAGCTTAATAGGAAGGAATAATAGTTTGTTGAGAATATGTATATGAAGAAAAATAAGGACTTTCTATTAAGGGGCTCAAGTGCAAGAAGTACATAAATGTGCCACATAAGAACAGCCACCTTGTCTGCCAATGTTGAGCTCAGGGCAGGTGGTAATAGGGGAGCCCTACTGGCTAGGACAGCAGTTTTCAAACTTTTAAAGCAGACTGTTGGGAAGCGAGATTATAGTTTGAAAAAAAAATTGAACACATTCCTATGCACACTGCACATATCTTATTTGGAGTGCAAAAAAGCCCCATAAAAACAATACAATATTTAAAGCTGAAAACAACTTTAACCAACATAAACTTAACAGTATTTCAATGGGAAGTGGGGGCCTCCTTTTGGCTGATGAGATAGCCAAGTTTATTTATTTATTCATTTATTTACCCTATTTATACCCCAAGGGGGACTCAAGGCGGCTTACATGTGGCAATAATTCAATGCCTTAACACGTACAAAATTAAGCTTCAAATAGATTGAATTAAAATTAATACATATTAACATTTAAAACATTGCATTCAATATTATAATCACGCCATCCAGAAATCGTAGTCTGTGGCTGTTCTGTAGTTATTTCACATGTGCCGCATCCAAGTTCATTATGATTGTTGTTGTTGTGTGCCTTCAAGTCGGTCCAGACTTAGGGCAATCCTCAGTCTAATGTTTAGGGCAGGAGCTGGGTAAATGGCCTTGGAGGGCCTTAATTTGGGGACTTCTGGGTTAGAGCCTTAGGGCAGTGCCACTACCAGTTCAGTACTTTCTGTCAAGCTCACTATCTAAATTTCTTTTTTAAATATGGGGTTTTTGAAATGTTCATATTTTTCAGTATGTGTTAAAATTGGTAATATAATTTCAGCATGGCACATTATTCTAATTAAAGAGTAAAAGGTGGTGAAATCTTAATTGTGGTTAAGCTTATAATAGTTTATTCTATCAATATGGTCCTAGATGATGGGCAAGTTATTTTTCTTTTAGATAAGACCCTCTGTACAAAAGAAAAACCTTCTGGGCATTGTAGAAAGGCAACCTTTCTTCTGTGGTCTTTGTGCTTGTTTCAGTTTTGGTTTCATTTGGATTAAAGTCTAATCAATGTTAATGTTTAAACAATAAAAGTGTTTTGGCAATGGAACCAATTACCAAAAGTAATAGTGGGGGTCTCCTTCTTTGGACCTCTTCAAAAAGGCATCCTGAGGATGCTTTAATTGGAGACCCTGCACTGAGCAGGGGCTTTGACTAAATTGGCCCATAAGGCCACTTCCAGTCTGTGATTCTGTGAATGGCTATGTTCATAGTTTAAAAATGTGTATGCCCATCCATGTCCAGTAAATGTGAGAAAAATGTAGAGCTGAAATTGAGCAACAACCAATGTTAATTAACATAGGGGATTCTGCACGGCAAAATATTTACACCCTCTCTAATTAACTCCCAATCTTTAGTGTTGTCTCACATCCAGATCATAGGGAAATAATGATTGTCTCCTATCCCTTTAGGGAGAGGGGGAGGGAAGTTTATTTATCTATTTATTTCTTTATTATTATTATTATTATCATCATCATCATCATCATCATCATCATCATCATCATCATCCTGTCAGATGAGCTACCTCAACACACAACCTCTTCATACGGGCCACTGGAATCACCACAGATCAAGGTGAATCCGAAGACTGCTGTTGAGGGGTATGGGAACTCCTCACCCCACCCCCCACAACACCCGGCTTACCAGTAAACCAACTCCACAGTGTAAAGCATCAAGCACCTGGCCTCCCTCAATTGCTTCTGGTGCAAGATGGGAAGCTTCCTGTGTTGCTGCTGTAGCAGCATATGCCAGTTCCATGCTAGTTTACCTACAGAGCCCTGCTGGAAGTTTCTCTGCATCGTGAGATAGGAGCCAACAGGCTCCATGGGTAAACGATGGCTGAAATGACATGTGCTGTTGAGTTAAGCTCTGTCTGATGAGGCTAGTCATGTCTTACTAACTTTAATAGTCCACGTATTTAAGTTCAGAGAAACACTCACCTGAACCACTTCTATACAGATCCAATGATTATGTATAAGTAGACCTCCAAATGAAAATCCCCTATCTTTTATTAAAAGAACTCCATAAGAGCAGATAGGTCCTTTCCAAAGCCCAAACTCAGACTGCTATGCAGTATTGCCAGTGGAGAATCTAAGGGCTCTTCTTTTACCTCACCTTTTACCTGAGGAGTCCAAACAATGCCTCAAGTAAAAGCAAATTAATGCAAAGTAAACAAGGTTAACATCCAGGTCTTCTGAGATGAGGGCCCTGTAGGGACCAGGGGATCAGTCCCCACAGTCATCCCTCATCTTTGGAGGATGCCCAGAAGAGTGGGATGGCACTCACCCGATGGAACTTACCCAATGGAACTGCCAGCAGCACAGGTCCCTCCAGAGAGTCCTCCAGATACTTGGAAGTGATGTGTTAGAAGGTGGGGGAGGGGGGATTTCCTTCCTCCCCCTCCCTCTCCTGGAGCATCACTTCCAAGTGTAAGGAAGATTGTAGGGAGGGGCCTTCACTGCTGGCAGCCCCCTCGAGTAAGTTTGGGGGCTGAAATTGGGAGCTGGATGGCATCCCGGGTCAACTTTTCTTTGAGGGGTGGGGACTGAAACCGAAGAGGAAGCTGGTTGCTTTAACTCACTTCCTCTCGGGTTTTAGCATAGTGTAGAAGGGCCCTAAGCAAACTGGTCTTTACGGAGAGGTTTTTTCTTGACATTCCCCAGGTTGGATGCAAAAGAGCCAAATTGAGGTTGGAAAGGGATGATAATTCACTGGGATCAAATCTTGCATGTAATTCTAACTGTGGTCAGTCAAATATAAATCATTATAAAGATGGCTATGTAGCAATGATTTCTACCTTGTTAAATTTGTTCTTCTATTCAAAGTCTTTAAAATAGTTTTGCTTTAAAGAAAATTCTAATATCTAAGGTGCATGCCAAAATGAATTCTGTCTGAATCAAAGCAGTGTCCTTGCACTTCAAGCACATATGAATTTCATTGCTATTTTTGTAAAGTCTTTTGGATTAGAGAATATACCCTGATTCTCCAAGGAAATAAACACAGGAAAAACTTCTCTGTGAGACCAGAAATTGTAACCAATTGTCAAAATACAGTATGAATAAGGGGAAGAAGAATTTGGAAAATAAATCAATTGAAAACAGCAGGTACCCTTACGTAAACAGGTATTCTTATTATGTTTTTATTTGTGAGGCAGCAGGGAAGAAGTGCCTTATAGAAAATTCTATTTGAGCACAAGAAAGGGAAACCTATGGTCCTCCAGATATTGTGCAGAGGCAACAACAGTCATCATTTCTGACCATTAGCTGTGATGATGGGAGTTGATGCAACTGATTATCTATCAACATTTGCAGATTTGCCATTTGTAGCATACATAGCTATTCAGAAAAATGTCATACAAAGAGCTAAAATCTAAATAATAGTGAGTCTTTTTTCTAAGTAAACTATTCTAACTCATTTTGTTTTAAACACCAAGCCTCTGTGTGTATGTGTTACTCTGCTCTTCCATTTTAAGATTTTTTTGTTCTTTGCTTGATCTGTAGACTAGTGTCTATACTGAAGACAGCTAAAATCAGATTGCTTATTCTGGATATTGCTTTGAATAGACACTACTAAATAGTTTAGTAAAATACAGTGATTTTAAACAATTGAAGTTAAGCTTTGCAGCTATGTTGAAAAATGAAAATGCTCCCAAATGCTACACTTGGCAGAAGGATAAGGAAGGTGTACAATAGGGAAAAGAAACAGGGCTTAGCTACTTAAACAAAACCGGTGAATTGAATAGAAATTCTTAGTATCTATTCTTTAAAATCTTCAATTTGCTGCACCTCCTACTGAGAATCATCTTAGCAAAGTACACTTCAAAGAAAATAAAATTGTCTTCAAAAATTCTCATAAAACTTCTATTATGGTTCAGTTTGTTAACCTAAGTTGATTAAAGACTGCTGAAATCAATATACTTGTGATGATTTATACTACTGGCAAACCAAAGTCTGTGAGTCTCATCTCAGGCAGTTACTCAATGCTTTGGGACATATTCTGAGCACATTATGCTCACTGGTTTTAACCAAACTCCAGAAATCATTCTCCATGACAAACTTCATATCAGCCCTTGTTTTTAACAGGAGCAAGCTCATTCTTCCATTCCTTTCTTATTGACAAAACATGCTGTGGTACATTAGGAGCTAACTGATTTATGGTGGCATGCCCTTTCATAGGCAGAAGCAAGCTAATATCCCACTCTGAAGTTCCAGTGCATGTTTTGTTCTGTTGTTAATACAGTAATCCTTCAGAAACTCTATTTTAATCCATATTTTCTTTCTCCTGCAGTCATATTCTGTAGCTTGTAAATAAATCTGTATATACAGTATACAGTATATTCTAAAGGCATTGTGATATAAAGTCACATGTGATTTTAGTAATAGATATGTTTTCAGTTTGTAGCCAAGTGTTTTAAGATACAGAGAGGGACAGCATAATGAAGTGGTTAGGGTTTTAGGCCACGACATTAGTGACCATAGTTTCATCCGCAGAGACGTCTTTTTTGTTCTGGCTACAAATAATGTCTTTTCACATTCCTCCTTGGCAATATCCCTGGCTTGAGTCCAGCAATCCTCTTGCTCCTGATCAATTAGGCTTAACAGTGCAAATTTTTTGTCACATTATCTTTAAATTCTACAGGTACGATCTTCAGGTTGCATTTTGTGCAGTGGTTGTTTTAGGATTCTTCTTTAGGTTTGCTTTATTTTTAATTGCCCCTGGTTTGTTTTTGCAAAAAGAATATAGCTTCCCCATTTTCTGCTTCCAATTATGTAGTCTATTTGTTTTGTTTTTTAAATCTTGCCCATTAAATGATGCCCACATATAAAATCACCTCTTGAGTTGTTTGAAAAATGTGTTTCCAATGTTGGCCTAACAAAATTCCATCAGTTGGGCTTTTGCCTTATGTCTTGATCCTAGGTAAGTTTTCCTACAATCTTGGATTCTGCTCTGTTTCCTATTTCTATGTTCTAGTCACCTGTGATTAACAGGAATTTTTTTAATGTGTGGTCCATTTCCTCCTGGAGTCTAGTACAGAATCTTTCAATTCCTTTTTTTTCTGCCTCTGGAGTTGGAGCATAAACTTGGATCATGTTTATATTGATGGGTTTTATTAATAGGATTCACTCAAATTCTGCATTATATACTTTGTCTGCTTTTAGTATATCTCTCATCAATATGAATTCCACCCCATTTTTCTTATTTTTATATTTCCTGAGTAAAACACTCAAACTTCCTGTCCACTTTAACTCTCTCTGTGGCAATGTTGAATATTCAAGTTAATGTTTTATTATATGTAATTTCCTGTTTCATACTTCTCAGATTTCATGTTTCTATAATATGTATTGTTCAGCTTTAGACTTTCCTTTCACCTCTGAGAACATCAATAACTGAGCGCAATTGCATCATTAGCCACGTTGCCACTTGTAGTTTCCTTCTGCTGTATCCCAGTTGAGTGCCTTATGGCCTAGGAGTCTCATTTTCTAGCATAATCCCATGACTACAAAAAGATAATACCATTGTACTTCATAAACCTATTTAATTTGACTGGAATATTGGAATATTGGAATATTGAGCTCGATACCAAACAGGAAAAGAAGTTTTAACTCAGTACCAGCATGTAATTCTATACATGAGAGCTAGCATGGTGTAGTGGTTTCAGTATCTCTGGAGACTGGGGTTGGAATTCCAACTCAGCTAGGGAAACTCACTGGGTGATCTTGGTCAAGTCACACTCTCTTGGCTTCAGAGGAAGGCAACACACTCTGAACAAATCATGTCAACTCTGTAATAGCTTACCTTTCAGGCTTCCATAAATTGGAAACAGCTTGAAGACACAAAACAACAACAACAATCCTAAACAAAACACAAAATAAGCTCAAGCTTGCCAGAGAGATTAAAAACAATAAAAAGGGGTTCTTTGGTTATGTCAGTAGAACAAGGAAGAACTAGGAAACGGTAGGACCTCTGCGTGGACAAGATGGTGGAATGCTGACAGGGAATAGGAAAAAAGCAGAGCTACTCAACGCCTTCTTTGCCTTGGTCTTCTCACAAAAAGAAAACAGTTTTCAACCTGAGCAATATGGCATGGACAAACTAATAGGGGAAATGCAACCCAAAACTTATGACCCCATTCATTTCATAGGGTGTTTTTAGGCAAGGAATGCTCAGAGATGGTTTTGCCAGTTCTTCCTTTGAAATATACCCTTTGGTACCTATTATATATTGGCTGTCTCTCTTCCAAGTACTCACGAGGACAGATCCTGCTTAGCTTTACGATATATAGGCAGAAGATTGCATCTCTAAACTCCTTTTGTATAGTATTTTTAAAGCAAATGACTAATTTTTAACAAAAACTAAACACTAATTTTGCTTTCAAAAATACATTTAACACTCAGTGAAATGAAAACCTGAACAATGTGGAATAGCAAAATTATGTATACGGAAAGGGCTTCCATTAAGTCCTTCCAGAAGCAATTTTTATTTATCCAAACAGATAATTATTGCAACCTCTGTTTTTGAAAGCGTGGGGGAAAGAAGAAATGGTGCTGGGCTATAGAAAGCCTTTACTCTTTTTTCCTCCATCTCTTTTGTTTATCTTCAGAATTTCATGCTGGCTAGGGAGGTGTAGTCTAAAGAAAATAATGTTTCAAGCTCTGCAATTTCCCCTCTTTTTAGAAATGTTTGTTTTATTTTTGAAACAGCAGAATTACTTTCACTAAAATGAAGGAGGCGCACCATTCTTTGAGATGGAATGGTTATGCCTCCATTTGTAAATTTTCCCAAATTATCATTTCAATCAACGAAGTGTATGAATTATGTGCACACATTATATAACGATCAAGGCAAGTATTAAAATGCTAATGTGCTTTTATATGTTGTGAATGGAATTTTATATAAGAATAACTCAGGTGAAGCAGTGTATAGCACTGTACTGTGGCCTATTTGGAAGATTCTTTTAAATGCCTGAAAAGGTCTGCCCACAGAAACACTGCTGTGATGTTAATTGCTCTGGATAATAGATCTATTTGCTGAAATTGCTGTTGTTTTTTACTGTACTTTTGAATGCACTTAGAATTACTGTTTTTCTGTGATTGCAATTTCTTGTCTTTCTAAAATGAACTAATCAAAATTTTATTTTAGTTGCAAACTGCAACAATTAAAGTAATAGAGACAGAATTAGGATAGTCCCGTGACCAGATAAATGGACAGAAATGCCACAGATGAAGCATTAGCACAATATGGATATTAACAAAAAATATTAACATAATAATATCATCTGAGTATTCAAAACTGTGAAGTTTGTTTCCAAAAGGTACCAAACCCATCTGAATACATTTTGCAGGAATTGAAGAAAAAACTGCTGAGAACATGCATTCTTTGCTATAAAATGCCATTTTTCAAGCCCTGTACCAAAGTGATTCCACACATTTTGATCAGTTTTGATCTGTACACAATAGTGCACTCCTAGCCAACAATGCTGCCACCTATAACTCATTTTTCAATTTTGAGGGGATTTGGTACCTTTTGGAAACAAACGCCACAGTTCTAAACACCACAAAATATGAAAATCAGAGAGCTTTTTCAATTTCCTATAGAACATCTGTCATATATCAATATAGTTATGACCTTCCATCAGTATAAATATCTTATTTATTTAAAAGGCTATTTAGTCAGTCAAGTTGATCTTCACCTCTTATATTTAAACTCTTATAATTAAACTGGCTTTTGTTTACTATTTCATTGATTCTTGATTGGTTTCATCTGCTCTATTCTATTTACAAGCAGTTATAATTTTTATTCTTGGTATACTTTTTCTTTGTTTTAATTGTACTGGATGCTATAAAAACTGGATGCAGAAAAACAAGGTTAAGTTTTAAAAACATATTATCCAAATCCCCACTATAGTTAATGAAGACAACAATACTATGTATCTTTATGATTTCCAGTACACAAATAGAGCTTCAGGACACGATCCAAGCAAAACAAAGGGAAACATTTTTCTATTAAGTATTGTTAAGGCCAATAATCTCTGTTAACATCTCCTTACTCCGATTTACTCCATCAAATAATTTTCCAAAGAAAATTGTTTTGGAAATACTTTCTTTGGAAGCTGAAATGAGAACTAGTGATATAAAAAAGGTTAGCAAAATAAATAATCCAGTGGTGGAGGGATAATAGATAATACCATTTTCCATTTGTAACCCCTCCTGCAATTTTCAACCATTTCTACAATATTCGTAGAAGTAGTAGCATTTATATCCCCCTTTTTTCTCTCTCTAGAGAAACTTTTTTCTTTTTTCTTTTCTTTTCTTTTTGCACACACAAATGCATACATACTATCAATGCACATATAATATAAATTTATATGTATATTTATATACTATAAAAAAGGAAACGATGGCATGTCTTTTAACAGGTTATTCTAGTGGGCTTGTGCCTGAAATCATTTAGGACTTCATATTCCACCAGGCATGGACAGACTCTGTTCAAAAACATATGTGGTTCTTTGCTTGTAAATTGTGTTAATTTTGGTTTTGTTTAGGGTTTTATTTGGTTGTTTTGCAACACACACACACACCCAATCTAGACAGCCATATTTTCTGTTTTGAGCAAAATTTTTCTGTTTTGTGCAGAATTGCTATATTTGTGCCACTTGCTTCTATGATGGATTGCTCTGATTTATTTACCCCAAACAACTTAGTAACCTTGTACAGGAAAGTGGCTGTCCAGGAATTAATTTTATTTATACATAAAATACACTTGTACCAAAAAAAAAAACCATCACAATTATTGCTCAAGCATATTTATTTCTGTGCAAAATAATGAGTACCAACACAGAAATATTAATTTTCTCCCCAGCAGAGAGAAAATGCTAGAAATTATTTAACCTCAAGGGCAACACATTCAAACATTTACATTCCTAAATCCTAGCTATTGCTGAGGAAGAAATTTGGAGTAGGAGCACCAGACTCAATCATGTCTCCCCTTCCTGGCCCAGGCCGTGGCATCATAGCTTGTGAAGCAATGACACATGATCATGCAATCATAAAAATTGAGTCTCCAAAGTGAATTAAATACACTTTATTATGTCAATGAAATAGCCTATAAATAAATCAGTGCAACAAAATCATTATGAGATCAGAATCAGGGCTGCCTATGTCTTCTAAATTATTTGTATCCCACACAAGTCAAACAAAATGTTTTGTAGGGCTGAAATATTCCATGAGACCTTGTTGAGCAAAATAGAAGTTGGGGGATCTATGTAAAAACTAGAAAAGTCAAACATGTTAAAGTATAAAATGTAAAACCAAACCTGGAAAAATGGAGACTTTAAAGGAGCCTGTTTTAATTATCAGGAAGCAAAATGTTTTGGGTCTGGTTGACTGATACAGCCTAAAGGCATGAGAGACAATGAAGGAAAGAAATGGCTGGTGAATTGACTGCAGGCATCCTGGGAGACCACAGTGTCACAGGTTGTTTGTCAGAGAAAAATGACAGAAGGAAACATGTCTGTCTATTAGAGTCAGGAGCCTCAACAGAAACTTGGGGGAGAAAAGGAAAGCTCTTCCTTAGCATGACAGGGGTTGTAGCAAAGCAAGCCAATCACTAAACACACAGCAGACAGAAAGCATGCTCACCTTGTCCAAAACTAGGAGACTGCCACAAGGGAGCAAATGTGCATAAATGGCACAAGATCCGTGTCACATATTGGATCCTATGAAGCGATTTTCTCCAGCTTCTGCCCATCTGAGAGGCTGCTTTTATCCCCCTTCAGGTACTTTGATGACATCATCTTGGTACTTCAGCAGTTATGACCAGGATATTCTGGTTTCATAGGCTATTGAGTAGAAACAATTTGTTTCAGGTGCTCACGTGAGTCCCAACTTGCAGGTTAGCACATACCCTTTAAAGAATGCTGAAGGCAACCGTTTTAGACTGGGATCTTTGGAAATAAGCTCCAGGAGTAAGTTCACCTCAACAGCTTAGTGATCGGTTTCAATCAGTGGTCAATGACCAGGTTTCTATCTTTTTCAATGAACCCTCAGGCCATAAATCCATCAATCAAGTAGGCCCTCATGCCCTTACTCAATCCTACGGATGCAACATACGATTTCAAAGCCAGTATTGTTTTATCTTTAGCCTCCTGCAGATTGAGGCTGCTAACTTGTTATCAGGACATTTTCTTGTTCTGCCTTCTCTTAGTTTGTCTTACATAAAGCAAAGGTTTGTGTTTAATATATTAGCTGTCATTATAGGTATGTGTTTGACAGTACTACAGATGATAGATTACAATTAATATTTTCCCAGGTGCTACACTTGTCACAATACTGGTGTTATTTATATAGCGCTAAAACCAAAGACCACAAATATAAAAATCCAAGAAATAAATAGTAACATACTAGGATAACTGCCTCTCTGGACAACACGTCTTATATTTAAATGTCCCAAGGCAGCTAAGAAAGCTTTTAAACAAATGAAATTGAAATGTCTAAGTTATTTGAAGCACCATCATCTTCATGATAAAGAACATCCATTAAAATAAGTAAATACCCAGTTCCCTAGTGATAAAAAATAATTCATTGCATTGAGATAGGAATACAAATTCATACAGAATCTTGAAACCATTCATGTCCTAAAAGGCCTCCTAAAATTGGTTGGGCTCCAACCATCAGACCTCTTGAAGTTCCAGTTAGGATTTTCATTAATGAAAAGACAAGATGGGTCTTCTCCAATTCCAGAGAATTGTTTATTATTTATTTATTTACAGCATTTATATTCCACCCTTCTCACCCCGAAGGGGACTCAGGGCAGATCACATTACACATATAGGCAAACATTCAATGCCTTGACATAGAACAAAGACAAGACAAATGCAGGCTCCGAGCTGGCCTCGAACTCATGACCTCTTGGTCAGAGTGATTGGTCTCAGCTGGCTGCTCTCCAGCTTGTGCCACAGCCCGGGCCACAGAATGGGTGTGGTCACTGGAAAAACTACATAAGCATACTATTTGGGATACTGAGGATGTACAATGGCCTCTGATAAAAAATTTGGTAACCCATCATGCTCATATAAAATTAGCCAGGCCTTCAGATACATTGGGCTGTAATTGTAAACAGCTTAAAGAGGTTATTGGGGTGACAGAATATAAATGTAGGAGTAGTAGTAGTAAGCAATATATGTACACTTGTAATCACTGTCAATAACTAGTTTAGTACTTCTGTAGCCTTTCTATAACAGATTCCATCATATTTTCTAGAAACATCTTAAAAAGAGTTAGAAGTTTTTTTCTTAAATACATTCAGTCTTCTCGGTGTTTCCATCTGCTTATTTAATGTGCTCTTTGTTGGTTTCTTGGGATGTTTTTGATGCTGATATGAAATTAATGGATTCATCATAAGTTAACAGGCAACTGGAAGGCACAAGTAGAGGTTGCTTTCTTTAATTGATTTATCTGAGGGTTTTTTTCTAGACTGACATTTTCCAAAGTGAGTCAGTCCTAATGTTTTGACCTCTAGCTCCTATAACAGTACCAATTGGCTGGGCTTGCTGGAACAAATGAGAACTATAGTTCAAAAACATCTGGAGAGACCAAAATGCAAAAGGTTGTTGTAGACTACCTTATTTCAAACAATAGTGGCAGTGATGGAAATGGTAGTGATGGTCATGATGATTTTTGAAAACCCGTGCTTATTGCTGAATTTATTTGAATATTTTTTCCCTTTGACCACTTCTAAAAAAGTATTTTTTTTCCCCAGTAGTTTTGTTGTATCATTTTTCCCATTCTTTCCACAAAGAGTTAGGGTAGCACTTGGAGTCCCAACTTTTATCCAACACATTCTGTGAGATAGTTGGGTTACTTACTAAGATGTTGTGGTTGAGCAACAGTTTGAATCTAGGATTCTCATGTCTAAGCCTAGCAATCTAACCACAACACACAGTCACACACAGTTGTTCTTTTTTAATGCTGAAAAGAGCTGACATATGACAGACTTTTCTGTATAGCATTCCAAGTTGCACTTTGACCTCACTGAAAGCAGGGCAGTAGTTAACACTGCAGACAGTAATGCAGGAAGAGGTAAAACCAAACAAATCACATTTCTTAGTAATTATAGTACTAAAAATATAAATCTATTATCTTCTATGAACTGTGATAATCGCAGTCCCTAGTAATTTATTGGTAATTAAAAACTGGTTTAGTCATTGAAGTCACTTAGCTCCTGACCTTTCTCAGTGACAGTGCCATGATGGCCAAGTCTTCTTTGCCCAGAATTCTGTCCTAAATTTACTCTTGTATTAAAATATTCATTAAAAACAGTGGCATTGCTCAGTGGTCTTGAATATATGTGCTGAAAATACTGATCTTATGAGTAAGCAAACTTATGAGTAAGCAAACTTCTTTATTGTGTGATAATAGTGATTTTTACATCAATGCATGACAATGGCCAAGATTCTAAGTGAAGCTGGTAAAGTGTAAAGCTCTGCCAGCATATGTATGTGTAATGTGAATTCTCAGAGAGGGAGGACAAAGATGACCATCTCAGTAGCAATATTAGAGAGTCTTTTCGGAGCGTTATAGCCAATCAGTGCCCATTTTGGGGTGGGTGAATGGGCTCTGCCTAGTGAAAGCATGGTCTGTTGCACTCCTGAGTTAAATATGTGTACAAGGAGTTAATGGGTATCTCTTTATGTAAAACTGGGAAAAGTGGAACTACTTATGCAACTCAAGATGCGCAAATATGGTGGTCAGACCAGATTCTAGCCATTGGATTCAGGAAGTGACTTTGATATTTCAATGTACATTGCATATGCATTGTTGATCAGATTGCATGCACAGAGTTTATAAGGCTCTTGCTACATCAACAAAAAGAACAATTGTCTTCAAGTGAAGAATCCATATAACTGTTACTATCATTAGTGTTCAACATGAGCATTTTTTGTAAGATAAGCCCTGCAATCATGCACTTGCTTACCTATAAATCCTCCTAAATTCAGTGGGAGTAATTTATATTTATAGTACCATGCTATCAGTTAATCAAGACTGTTGTAGAAGCTGTTCTAGAATGCTTTTTCCTAACATTCAACCTTTTAGGATGAAACATTTTATTTTCCACAGCTTTAAAATATGTAATGCTTGGAAATGAGTAAACATTTCAGGTGCAACAGCTTTATTATATTGTGATAAAACAAAATAGAAGTGATATAGTATTCTGGAAAACCTTACACAGTGGCACGAAAATTGATGTCGAGTTCTCATTTCAGCAATAGGTAATGGCTTACATGGTGGAATGGCCATCCATACTAAATAAAATAACCCTGCACACAGAAAGCTAGATTTCACTGACAAGAAGAGAGACAAAGGGCCCTTCCACATAGCCCTATATCCCAGAATATCAAGGCAGAAAATCCCACAATATCTTCTTTGAACTGGGTTATCTGAGTCCACACCGCCATATATTCCAGTCCAAATCAGATGTTTGATTTTCTGCCTTGATATTCTGGGATATAGGGCCATGTGGAAGGGCCCAAAGAAGAAATGAAAGTGAGGAAAACTAGCCAACATAATTTGCAGATGTAAATTGCCATTATCCAAAAAATTTGGGCAAAAAGAAATAATTTATTTCTACCTAACATGGAAGTTCAAGAACATTTATCATAAAACCATGGAATTTTGTACTGATGCATAAAGAAAGAGCTTATGAATGGCAATACAGCAAACCAAGAAAGACTAAAACTAACAAATCCATCCATCTCTAGATTTAAATTTGCATTTATCCAGAGACGTGAGGAGATAACATTGTAATGATGACCACTTTGTTCTGGCTTTGTACCATGAATGCCATGATGAAAGATGACCTATGCAAATGTTACATCAGAGACATCATCTCCAGAAAAGAGCAGGTGGTTTGTAATGATGGAGAAAAATGGCTAAATCCTTTAGCACCGCTGGAAAAAGAAATTAACTTGCTGTATGTGAGGCAGGATACAGCAATCTAAGATCATGATGGAAGATGACCCTGCTCAATGAATATTTTATTTTCCCAAAACTCAGTGGTAGATAGTGCCTCCAAAAAAGTTGAATATATCCATATGATATATGGCACTAATTCCCAGAACCAGATATTTACAATTCTATTTAATATTTACAATTCTCTAAGCAAACTAATTTTAAATTATGCTTACGTTGTAATAAAATAATTATATTATGCCAATAACGAGTGTGAAATTTCTATTTTTAGAAAATGCTTTTATTTTAATTTTATCTTGGAGATCTTAATTTCAAGCCAGATCTAAAAACTTAATAAACTCCCAGTCTGGGCTTTCATGCTTATTCATAGAACAATATACCAGTTTTATCTGCTAGGGCTCAATGCTATGGGATATGTGAGTTGTAACTTTACAAGGTCTTCAACTTTCTCTGTCAAAGAGTGCTGGTACTTCTCCAAACTTTATTTCATACAATTGAGCCATGCCAATTAAAGTGGTGTCAAATTGCATTAATTCTACATGGGTAAATGGACCCTAAGAGGTGGGCATGATAACTATGTTTGAGTATTTGAAAAGATGTCATATTGGGGAGGAAACAAACTTGTTTTTGACTGCTCTGGAGACTACAAGATAAAGCAACAGATTCAAAGTACAAAAAAAGAGACCCGAACCAGAGTTTTAATGGAACAGGTTTTATCATATTAGATAGTTTTTTGGAGTAGGACTATTCACTAGTTTCCCCTTATGCTAGAAATTTTAGTATGGAGGTTTAGTAACTCTGTTAAGTGAATTGACTAGGGAAGAATCCTATTTAGCGTGGTGCTGAAGTTTGCTGGAGAGAATCAGAAAATGTTGGCTTCCACTGTTAATGGAAGGGGCACTTTATGTTATGGAGGGCCAACTCCAGCTTCTATCCATGTTCTGTTTATATTACATTTCTTTCTGAATGCATTTACAACATCACTGAAGGCCTGCTTGCAGTTTCACTCACCATCACTACTAAAGTACTATTATGTTCATCAAGAAGACTTGTCACCTCATCATGCAAAATTGCCCATCTTACAATGTTTGCACCTCTCTTCAGGCACAGATCTCACCGAATCCCATCACGTGATGTTGACCTATTTCCAGCAGAGCTCCATGCCTGAAGAGAGGTGGAAGTGTCACAGCAGACAGTTCTGGCCACACGGGAACATACAAAACAACAGGCAGAAGCCGGATGGCGACGCTTCCCTTCCCTTATCCCCATGGGATAAGGTGATTTGGGCAATGCAGGGCATGGGGCGAATCTGTGGCGAATCCCACCCCCACACACACACACATACACTATTGCCCGGATCAAGGACCTTGGTGTGATGGGGTCCTTAAAGGGGTGGAAGAAGAACTGCTTAAGCAGGGAAGACAACCAGGAATAAGGTACTGAAATAGCTGAGGTAGTGTAGTCCACTGTTTACACAGTTGTTAACAATAACAACTGAAATGGATAAGAAGGATAGCATCGATTGCAGTTACTAGAATTCCTGCATGTCCAATGGAACAGCAGGAAATAATCACCATTACTAGGCAAAAGATATTTTAGGCTGTGCATCTGTAATTGGTTCTAACAAGTAAAATGACTGTGGAAAACTGTTGAAGCCACCTCAAATTATTTGTTATTTTGTAGCCCTTTTAAAAATCTCATTATGGTAATAAAGTGAAACTGTAAGTATAAAGCAATGTAAGTAGTTTGGCAGAGCTCTCCACTGATGTAACTAATTTCCTAAACTGGGATGTCTCTTCCTTTATTTTACATAGTTTGGCACTCTTATTTTCCAAACTTTCTGATTCTCATTTGATTGTGTTCATAATCAATAATGATGTACCATAATAACACCATATATGAAAAACTAAAAAGAGGTCCAGGTTTACACATGATTGCCTATGCCTAGTACTATTGATCTGCAGCAATAAATTTTCTGTTATAATATTCTTCAGTCACAGGGCTTCTCTAATTATTTGGAGATCCAATCACAACCAGTTCACAGGATGGTAACCACCTGAAATAAAACAGAATAGGCTCTGACTTTCTGACAGCTGGCTTGTATAACGTGATATAATCTCAAATAAAGTTAATAATTTCTTCAAATTTAAGGGCATCTGTACTGCGGAATTATTGCAATTTGAAACCACTTTAATTGAAAGATCAATGTTATGAAATCCTAAGATTGGAGGGACCAACAAACATGGCTAAAGACCTTGTAAAACTGCAGCTCCCATGATTCCATAGCATTGAGTCATAACAGTTAACGTGATGTCAAACTATATTAATTTTAGAGCATTGTTTTGATCTTTTTGATGAACTGCTGTATCCACATGACCAGCTGAATGGAAGATATTCTATAAGAGCAACAATATTCAAATGGAAACTATACCGATATTCACATGTGTGTAAGTAAGCTCTAAGAAAAAAGGGGGGCAGAATGAATATTGTGCATTAAGTATTAAGAGGAATAAATGATGAATTGACCATCTGTTTAATGGAGGTAAAATATATAAGGGCTGAGTTAGGAGAAATTGAAACATGCAGTATTTTCCAAGTAAATACTGAAAATGCCACCTTGATGAAGATTCCACCAAATTAACCTTCTTCTGGGACAGAGAACTCTCAAAATGTACTAAACACTGGAACCATGCTACTATATAGTACTTTAACGTCCCTGCCCAAAGTATTTTGATTGGAGAGCCCTGGTGAAACTATCTAATGTACCCCAGAAGATGGAGTTATTGGTCACCAAAGCACATTTCTCATTTCCTTCCCTCACATCAGCACTTTCTTTATTGGAGAGAAAATTATCAGTTTCTTGAGGCTCGGGATCTGTATCTCATGGTAATCTGAATCCAATTACTAATACATCTTTTGATTCCTATTTCATCCACTTTGAAGGAATATTGTTTCAATTCACACACCTCAGGACAATCCAAATCTGCTAGATTCAATTCTGGATTTTTTCACAGCCACCACAGATCCCTCCCTTCTGATGGTTCGCTGGGCCACCTGCATAATATTCTAACCCTTTGGTTCTCAACCTGCTGATCCCCAGGTATTTCGACCTACAACTCCCAGAAATCCCAGCCAGTTTACCAACTGTTACGATTTCTGGGAGTTGAAGGCCAAAACATCTGGGGACCCACAGGTTGAGAACCGCTGTTCTAACCTACATCATGTTCCTATGATCTCCTTTAAACCAGTCCTCAACCAGCACTTACCTCTTCTGAGATCTTCCTCTCTCATCAACAGTGACTTCTAGCAATCAGCAAGAGTTTCTATTTACAACTGTAGCAATTTAATTTCTAATTCAATTATTTTTTCCTTCCCATTGCCAATCATCTTTAATATGTGGACACTACCCAGCTAAAACAAAAACAAACAAACAAACAAACAAAAAAACAGAGATAATCAGGCCCTGTCCAGCTGGTTTCCATTTTAATTCCCTGTCCCTTTTGTATCATGTTTGTTTGGTTGTAAGTCATTGGCAGGGACTTGTTTTTCTTTTAATTTGTACAGCACCTGGAGCGATATGAGGTACTTTATAAACAAACAACTTTATATGTTTACTAAGCTGGTGTACGCAGCAATTATGTGGCAAACAAAGCCGCTTAGATCAGCTGACTAATGTTTTAACAGCAGCAGAACATGATTTGCAAACGCTTTAAGAAATGTAAAGCCTGATCATCCAAGTAATTTGAGATAGCTATCAACAATTGATTGCCAATGAATTCTCAACGTTTTCTGGGTAGTAAGAGTTTTTGCTGCACCATGAATTTCACTTTGCTCAATACCTTGTCTTATATAGTAGGTATACATGGCAAATAATGAGGATTTTAAAATAAGACAAGCCAGCATAATATAGCTGAAAATTAGGAACATTTTAAAGGTATTTTCATGATGCAAGGTGTGGATATTTTCATTATTACTTTCAGGCCTATTAGTCTGTTCCAGCAAAAAGCCAAAGTCCCGTGGGTACCTCAAAGACTAACATATTGGTTGTAATATATGTTTTGTGGAGCAGAGCTCATTGCAACAGATGCATAAGGAGCTATCCAGAATTTTAGTATATAATTTATCTTAAAACATTATTAATTTGAACTTGTTTGGTCTATGGACCAAAACAAAGTATTGTATTGCATTACATCAGAGGGAAATTAAATGTAAAAGGATTGACTGTGGCAACTGCACAATCAGGAACATTGGCAACTGATGCAGACATCTGGAATTGTTTAAAAGTTGGGCACTCGATACTGAGAAATAGGCTGATACTAATGTTGAAAGTAAATGTGGGGGGAGGGCAAATTATTTTTTCCATCCATTATAATTGGAACATATTTAAATATGAAGGCTCTTACAATTACAGTATATATTTAGAAGTGCCCTCCATGCCAGTGCAGACTACAAGGAGTAAATGTGAGCAGGGTAGATTGAATACAGCCTATATTATTCCAGGAAGAGCTCAACAATAATCTGATATTCTGAAACAATTGATCATTTAGTGCACTTTTGTATGATAATGTGTAAGAAAACACAGCTGTCTTGGTGGTTAAATATTGCCAGTTTAATCTCTCTTGCTCACATACACACTGAGTCCCAGCTCCCTTCTAGGGTCCATAAGTGTCCTGTTTTGTCTTTCAACAACAGCTTTAAGACAATGTGGTAAGTAAATGAAAACTTCTTTACTTCAGCAAAATACTCAGTGGTATAATGCAAAAGAAAGCAAACACAGTCTTAGGGCAAACACAGTTCTTAAGTCTCTGATCAATTTCCAAATCAAGTATCAGTCTTACTTCAGACAAAGACACAGCAATAAATCCTTAGGAGCAGTTTCCCAGGTGCGGACTCGAAGCAGGCACAAGAGGAGCGAAGGCTTAGGCTTTAGAGTCAGTTTGTTACAGGAAAAGCTGACTGCGCCTGCTTCTGATTTATAGCCTTGAGTTCCCCCAAAACTGCTAGGGTGGTTCCCAATTACTCAGCTGCATTTCTGGCAGCTATTCTAGCTGAACCACGTCTCTGCTCTGTTTCCTTTCGCCTTTCCTGAAATGTGGGTACTTGCAAAATCTCCTCCTCAAATTCCAACTCCCCCTCAGATTCATGAACACTTCCCTGTTCCCCTTCCTCTTCTGAAGAAGAGGAATCCCTAACAATAAGCTGGTGGCTTCAGTGCATGCATATACACTGAAGCAGTAATGGTGTTTGACACCACTATACCTGCCATGGCTCAATCCATGGCAGGTAGTTGTAGTTTTACAAGGGCCTCAACAAACTACAAATCCCACAATTCCATAGCAGTGAGTTTTGGTAGTTAAAGTGGTGTCAAACTGCATTAATTCTACAGTGTAGATTCATCCCATTTTAGTCTGACTTTAATGGAGCTATCCAAGGTGCTGAATATAAAATAAGTTTGGCTTCTGTGAAGTATGGAAGCTGGAACAGATCTTCACATGCATAGAAGTGAGTAAGCACTACTGTAAATGGGTCACTTTACAAAACCGTTGTGCAGATAATGTAAACATCTTGGCCTTGGGTAATCCAGTGAATTTATACAGATGATGAGCATTCTTGAGCCATAGTATAAGAGTTCTGCATGTGAAATTATTCTATGGTTCCTTGTCATTATTCCCAGACCTCAGGGAAAGCTCCAAAAACTCCTGGCTGATGGTTGCTGAAGAGATCAGAGAGAGGTAGATGCAAATGCATTTTGCATTGTGAGACCAAGGATACATCTACCATGATCTATGGAAATCTGTTTAGTAGATGGTATCTTTGTCTGTATCTGGCTATTTAAACATAGTCAAATGTTTCTCCAATTCAATCCCCTCTCCACTAGCAAAAGAATGGCATTGGCAAGGGTTATCACAATGAAATGGTGATTATTGGAGGGACTTTGAATGTTGCAGTGGGAGGCAAAAGAACCCATAAACATACAGTTGACTTAAAATTACATGTGTCACTAAGTTCTTATCACATTATCACTGCCGTCCTGTTAGTGACATATGGAAGGAAGTTCATTTTATGTTGCTGTGTTTATTTGTTCGGGTCATGGCAGAAATTGGTATTATCTTCTTTCCTCCACAACATCCAAAGCCCTAACAGGATTCACACTATACACAGTTTAAATCTTAGAAGTAAACTAGAATCTCTACAAAAGCAATTACCAGTCCAAACAGGATTTAAGAGTGCTATGCATTCTACCACCGTGTATACTTTAATAAATAAGGGCTACAATGATATGTCGGGTTTCTTTATGTTTTAAATTATCACACACACAGCACCATGCAAAGTATGTGGATCGGTCGCTCATTGCAGCAGTTTTCAGATCTCCATACTTTCCTGAACAATATTGTAGCAATACCTTTTGATTTATAGGGAAACTGAGAAATTAAGGGATTTACCCTAGCATATGTAATGAGTTTCTTTGTTGGTGTTATGTAGTGACAAACCCCTTGAATTTCCTTTCCTTTGGCAAAATAAATTGTCCTGCCCTTTTAATAATCTGATTTATAATGAATAAAGAGATATTCATTATGAACTTGAAAAGGTCTATGTTCTTATTAGCTCTTTGATGAATACATGCTGTAGGACAGACTCCTTATGGAAAATACATCAGAGTACATCATACATTACAAAAAATTCAAAAAGGATCAGTAGACTTGAGCACAGTTTTAAAAGGAAAGGGTGATTTTCCACTGCTTCTAAGAGCGGGTGTAATTATGCTTTGCTTCTGTGAAAAATGGACTTCCCAGTAGCCTACATTTCTTAGCAATATTCTGCAACAACAGAAAACACTGAAACACTATCTTCAAACTATGCCCCCAAACAGTCCCTAAGAGGAATTATTCCAGTTTTCAGCAAGCAAATATTAAATATACTCCCCAAGTTCATGATACAATGGCTTGAATCTCCAATTCAAAATCAGTGTATGAACAAGCCTGTTAGATGGCCCTAGGAGCCAAAACTGGACAGCCAATTCCAAATCTGATTCTAATGTAATCATCTAATATTGTATCCAACACTGTGTTGAATGTTTTTATGCATGACTATATTGCCCTAAGGAGCATATTCTGAACAAATGCACTGGAAACCATATATTGGTCATATAGTGACAAGTGGCTTTCAGACAGACTGATTCATTGATCATATAAAGTTGACAAATGGACAGAACAGGGATGGCCCCAAAACTAGAGGAGGAAATCCTCCAAGTTGTCAGAAATTGGAGTCTACTTTTGCTTTTGAAAAAATGCTATTGTTTGTGTCAAAGAGTATGGAGGGGTACAACCTATTTAGGAAATGAATTACCACCCCTAAGGTTTTCAAACGAGGCAGTTCTTTGGAAGTGTGTGTGAAAAGGGGTTGCTTGAGGAATCTGGGGTAGTTGAGAGCCAATAAAGCAACTTTCAGGATTACATATGTTCCTGAGATCATATTTTGCTTATCCCAGCATATTTTACATATCCCAGGAACAATATTATGAGATTCAGACATTAATAAGCCAGAGATCAGCAATAAAAATAACAGAAGATTTTTCTTGATCTGCCACCCAGAGATTTTCAAAAAGAGTAAAATTGTACAGTATCTACTCTGAATTTCTTGTGATCTGTTTTTCTGAATTTTTTTTTGCTTTCTTTTGTTTTGTTCTGGGTTTTGGGGCATTGTGTGTGTGTGTGCCCTTAGAATATGAGCTCTTCAATATGGTAACAAAACAGAGAATGAGAACATTACAAAGCTTTCAGCCATAATAATATGTACAGTACCATGTAAAAAAATATGCTAGCCTCCTTTGATTTCCATGGGGCTTACATTTGTTGGGTTTTGCAGCCTCCAGTTATCTTCATGGTTCCTTACAAACTATAGCAATCTAGAATACATTTTCATGGAAGGTTTTTTTGTAATATAAAAAAAATCTTTGGTAAATAAGATATTGGTATCTAATCTTGCTTTCTCTATTCCATCCTATAAGTCAGAAAGCTTCTTTTCTCATCATAATCAGATAAATCTAGTCAAGCCAATAAAAACAGAAGAATATACATAAGTACAAAATGAGTGGACCTATATAATAACATTAAAAGAGTTGTTGCTATTTAATTAAAACAAATAAAAATTAAACTATCTATACAAGTCAAGACTCCACAGCCCACTGCCATAAAATAAACTATATATGCTTATGTCTTTCTTCCATAGTATACTCTTCATGAAGTATTTCCAGCTGACAAAAGAATTTCATTGGGGATTATACATGTTTTATTTTAGGAAACAGACTTTGGGAACTTACCTGTTGTTTATTCTCCTTCAGTTCAGTGTCTTCTCAGTATCCCAAGTTGACACAACTTACATTTCAATTTGGTTCAATCAAACTATGCCACTGGTTAACTGTTGTTCTTCCCTATTTTCACACTTTTCTAGTTTTCTGCATTTTTCATCCATGATTAAGATAGTTCCCAGGTCCTGTGCTCTTAGGCCAAGTTCATAATCAATGTTGCTTTAGGGGGGAAAGAGAAATGGAAGGGAAGGCTTTTACACAATTGAGAAAAAAGTGACCTTTGCTCTTTCTTGAAAGGAAGTGTCCAAATAGACCTAACAAAAAGCTTCTAAAAACACCAGGTTGCCTTGGATGCCGTTTAAACGTCCTTAAAGAAAATGACTGTCGTGCTTCTGAGACAGATGTCTCTGACACAAGACGAAGTCGCCAGGCTTGATGAAAGGGAGGAGATAGGTTGCAGCATTGCTCTCCTGAATGACAGCATTAAGCATCATTTAAAAACCTTTGATCTGTTGTTTTCCTCCTCTACAGTAGGCAAAAATACATGCATCCTTTCATATAACAGTGCTAGGCACTGTTTTAATCTTTTTGTGTGTCCGTGGGTAGGTGACATTTAATACATAACTTTTTTTATCAAGTCCTATGTTGCTCTTTACAAATGGATATAGTGGCTGGGACCTTACATCGAGAGACCTACATCTAGCATGCAACTATGTCTCCATAGCTACATCTTTCAGAGCCTGCAAAACAGAATGTGAACAAAAACATGGTCATAGTAACATAACTAGGACTTGTGTTATTGTAACTCACTAAGAGCGTTTGAGGCGTAATTTTTTTTTTGCACATTTACCTGGCAGTAAGCAACATTGAATTCAATGGGACTTACAGATTGCCCTGTTGATGTTCTTTCAGCTCTGTGGAGGCCTGTGATGCTTACATTTCTTTTAAAAATGAAGTTCACCTTTCATTAACACATTAGAAAGCCATAGCAAACATGTACCAATGTCTACAGAAATATAGAAAGAGTCTAATCATATACCACAAAATCAGCAATCATGTAAATGAAAAGGATTATCTCTTTTTAAAAAAAGCCTGCACAGGATCATGCTACACATGTATGACTGCAGTAGCACAAAACTAGACCGTGAAAATAATGCATTGCTGCAATGTTGAAGGCTTTCATGGTGGGAATCAATGGACTGCTGTGAGGTTTTTTGGGGGGAGGGGGCTGTATGGTCATGTTTCAGCAACATTCTCCTAACATTTCACCAGCATCTGTGGCTGGCCTCTCGACCTCTGAAGATACCAGCCACAGATGTAAGTGAAATGTTAGGAGAGAATGCTGCTGGAACATGGCCATACAGCCTGAAAACCCCCCAGCAACCTTAATGCATTGCTATTTGTGATAATGAGACTACGATGATATCATTTTGTCTTTTAAAAAAGAAATAATCCAATTCATTCATGAAAATTTTCACTTGATTGCCAATTTAGTGGTACAAGACTGGAACTCCTTCTATAGTTCTGTGGACACTGATGCATGACAGCTATTTACTTTAAAGCATTATTTTAAAGGTCAACTGTGTTAGTAATGTGTTTTTCCCAATATCTTGACTACCATTATAATATTTGAACTTTCAAAAGCATACTGTCACTAGCATGTCAGCTGTTCCCATTTGCACTTCCATACTCTGCACAGTTGCATGTATCTAGTCTACATAAAGTCATACAACAAACCTTTGCCATTTCCACTGGGCTGTGGATTTATAAGATCTTGGATGCTGACAAAACACAGCTACCACGGCATGATAAGTCTAACAGATGTTTTTCTTTCTCTGAATGTGATTCTTAAATGGAGACGAGCCATCTCATGTACCACCATGACTGAGTTAATGAGGAGTCTTGGGAATTTGTGCTTCATAGCAACACTCCTAAAAGGAGCTTCAGACTCTGGTAATGACATGCAAGATTTCAAAATCTACATGTAACAAAACCGATTAGATCATCATCATGATTTACCAACTCATCTCTAAAGATCCTGTAACTTTAAAAACCCGGGCTGTGGCGCAGGCGGGATAGCAAGCCAGCTGCAATTAACTGCAATGAATCACTCTGACCAGGAGGTCATGAGTTCGAGCCTCGCTTGGAGCCTATGTTTGTTTGTCTTTGTTCTATGTTAAAAGGCATTGAATGTTTGCCTATATGTGTAATGTGATCCGCCCTGAGTCCCCTTCGGGGTGAGAAGGGCGGAATATAAATGCTGTAAATAAATAAAATAAATAAATAAATATTAATTGTTATTGGTACAGAAATCTTGTCCTGAAGTCCTGCTTTTACTTTTATGCACTCTAATCACAGGCTACATTTTTTTTTATTTCCAAATTTTAATTCCAGACTAGCTTCCTGTAGGCTTCCAACTGTACCAGGTATTGGTTTACAATGAGGCTTTGGTATCCACAGGAGTCTGATTCCTGGAGGCCCCAGAGATGCCAAAATCCATGGGTGCTCAGGTCCCAGTATATGCATTGGCATGGAACAATGATGCTCCTTACATAAAATGGCAAAATCGAGGTTTTGGCATTAAAAAATTTTTTTCAAGCTGTAGATTATTTAATCTCTACACATAGAATTATTCTGACTGTATATCATAACAAGAAATATCTTTTTATATATTTTTTTTATTTCATGTCAAAAGCATTGTATAAATAAAGAAGTTTAAAACTGATAAAAGAGATCACAAGCAGCTAAATAGTTTTAGACCAAAAATGGGTAGCAGTAACTGCATTATCTGTAGCTTTAAACAGTTCCTCCTCAGTGCATGAGGCAGGGCATTGTGGGCAAGAATACAGGTGGTAAGTTGTCTGTTCTGCTCCACAGTTGCACAAGGGGAGGATTCTTTTAGGTAGTGCCATTTTGCCAGGTTGTCTTTTGATCTGCCCACTCCACTTCTGAGTCTGTTCAAGGACTTCCAAGCTGCCCATTCTTGGTTGGCCCCTGGAGGAAGACCCTTGTAGGGACCATCCAGTTGGCATTGCCTGAGTTTGCTGCCCACTGGGATATTCTTGCTGTTGCTAGAGGAACATTTAGAGGACTAGTGGCTCTCATGAAACTTTTACTTGATTTTAGTCTACTGGGAGGAGGCTGATAGCCATGCAGTGGATGGCTTTCACAGTGTTCAATCTTATTTCTCTCACAGTTAACAACAACTTCCCATCACACATCAGGGAGGGCAATGCCAACTAGCTTGTAGAGTTTATCAACAGGTGTAGGTTTAAGGCATCCTGTGATTATTCTGAATGTTTCATTCAATCTAAGATGATGCCAAGATATTTAGGGTGGGGACAGTGTTCAAGCTCTTGGTCTTCTCAGGTAACCTTCAGTTTCCTGTTGGCTTCACAATTACGTAGATGGAAAGCACATACTTCTGTCTTGGCAGGGTTAGGTTTCAGGTGGTTATCTTTGTAGTAGCTGAAGAGATCTTTTAGGGCATTAGTAAGTTGATTTTCAACTGTTTCAAAGTCTTTGGCTTGTGTTATTAGGCCAAGTTCATCAGCATATATAAAGCTCTTTGTGAGTGGTGGTTGTGGCTGATTGTTAATAAAGAAGTTAAACAAGGTTGGCGCAAGAACGCTCTCTTGCAGTAGGCCATTCTTTGTCCTCCTCATCTACTTTTCCTGCCCTGGAACTCAAACATAGAAGCTGCAGTTTTCTAGGAGGGTCTGGACAGTTTTTGTGAAATTGTAGTCCTGGGTGATATGGTAGACTTTATGCAGCAATTTCCTATGTTGCATTGTGTCATGGGCTGCCATAAGGTCCACAAGAAACATCTGAAGATATAAGAGACAAATAATTAATTGGGTATAATTTAATGTGACTTCCTAAAATTCTTTCATTTTCAGTTTGTAAAGAATAACCTCAGGTATATGTTTCTAACACATTTTGAAAATAAGTCAATGTTTATTGTTTTCAGAATTATTTAAGAGAGTGACTCACAATATTAAAAGGAACATATTAAGAAAAAGATTTTATAAAGATGGAATAAAAAGTGCTTTACTTTTGTTTAAAAAAGCATGTTGTTAATGGATAATCAGTAAAAAGATTTCCACTTAGAAAAGATAGAGAAGTAAATGCTGATAATACTTCTAGAGGGCATTTGATAGTATCTGATGCTCAGGGCAGTTTTCAAAATGCAATAAAATTAGCAGCTAGGGGACACAATCCAGATAATGAGTCACAGCAATTAAGTCCCTTTGAAGTCACCAGACAAATTTTAGAAATACTTACATGAAATTAAGTCCTTCTGAGTTTAGTAGGATATTTGCTAGATTACATCATCCTGCATTTGCAGAGAAGTGTTAACTCTGGATCTGCCAGATACAGATTTGTGAGCAGTAGTGCTAATCCTGATGTCTATAACAGAAAACACAAACTACCAGGTAAAGCTCTATTGGACTGCAGCCATAATTGAAGTTTGCCAGGTTACATCAACAATTTTTATATCTTTCTATATGTAAAGAATGCTAAATTCCTCCCATGCCAGATAGGGTCCTTCCACACAGCCCTATATCCCAGAATATCAAGGCAGAAAATCCCATAATATCTGCTTTGAACTGGGTTATCTGAGTCCACACTAAGCAAATAATGTTGGATTTTATTCAACTGTGTGGAAGGGGCCATAGAAAGCTAAGTTTAATACCCATGTACAACTTGATTACCAGAAAATAAGCTGTGTTGTTGAAGGCTTTCATGGCTGGGATCACAGGGTTGTTGTATGTTTCTTCTAGAACATGGCCATCTCAGGAATTTTAGTTTTCCCCATAACCATGCAATCATGCAACAATGTAAGAAAGTACCAAGAAAGAAAATCATGTTTGGAATAATAAGCAATAGAAATAATGTTTTTAAAATACTGTAACTCGCACATGGAAGGTCTATTTGTAAATTCAGTTCTAAACCAAGGATGATAAAATTCTTCAGCAGAAAGATTTTTTTTAGTATATTCTGCTGTTTTTAATTGTAATTGTTATTTTTGGAATTGTATATTGGGCATCAAATTGTTGCCAATTGTGAGGCCACCCTGAGTCCCCTTCGGGGTGAGAAAGGCGGGATACAAGTATGGGAAATAAATAAATTTTCTTGGAAAGCAAAGCAATAAGTTAAAGTCTAACATTTTGTTACAATATCTAAAAAGGAATTGAGGACATTTTAATCTATTTGCAGCAGCACATAATGATATCCTCAACTTCTCCTTGATGAACTATTTTCATTTTAATCTAAAATCAGCCATTGTTCAGAAGAGGGCAAATAAGAATTTAGTATTCAGGTCCAGGGCATTTTTTTGCTTTCCCTTTTAATATGAAACATTTTGAACATATTCTTGTCTATTGAACTCCTGGCTTGTATCACATAATTTCCAAATATTTGGGTCTCAGCCATTCCCTCCCTCTTATGCCCAGGGATACTGTGAAAGAGCCAAATGCTGATCCATTGTAGCAGGGGGCTAACAGCAAAATTGTTTCAAACATGAAGCAATGTCAAAGCTACAGGTGTTTTAATATTTCTAGCTTCTCAGTATGTTCACAGAGGAAATGTATCAAATCAAAGCATTTTAAGTGGTGCCATCTGCTGTTTATAGAACACTGTAATATTTTTGATCTTATTGCCACTTCAGTATGCCATATCCAAAGGCTTTACCACATTAGAGAATGAAGAAACACCTGAGTCTTGGCTTTTCTTTGCTACACAGAGACAGAAAAGCATAATCAAAAGAATAGGACAAGAACAAAGTCCACAGAACTTTAGAAAGAAAAAAGTCATACTGGTTTTCATTTTGCATTCTACCGCTACATTTTAATGATGGGTTACCATCATTATAGGAGTTGATAGCGCCTATATTTAGTGTGAAGCATCTAGAAAGCTCCCTTGATGGTTAAGGAGTCTTTAGATTGTTTGTTCAGCTTTGTGCTATCCTCAAAAAATTGTGAGTAGTCTACGATAGTGGTTCCCAACAACTATCTTCAAGGTGTTTTGGATTTCAATGTTCCAAAGATTTGGAGGACCAAATGTTGAGAACCACTGGTTTAGGACATAAGCATACACATTCTTCTAGATGTTGTTAGAGTGCAACTCTTACCAGTCCTAGCTGGCTTATATAATGGCATAGGAAGAATGGCACTGACCTGACAACTTTTGGAAATAAGATTGTCCTACTCCAGTCCCCCAAGTTTATATATATGTAAATCATTGCATTACTGAATCTCTGACATGAATTCTCATTTCTTGAGCATTTAGAGAAGCTCTCTACCTCTTCTGAACTTTCATACATTCCACACCCACTCAGCCAGTCCAAGAATGCACGATGCATCACTGTTTATAGCAGACCTCTCCCACCTATCCCCAGTCCACCATGCACACATTCCTCCTCTATTTCTTTCTAGAGCAACATATGCCTCTTTCATTGGAATAGAAGAGAGAAAGGCAGGATAATTGCTTAGCATGATGGGGTCCCGAGTCTACATAACCAGCAATAAGCAGAAACCCTCATTACATTACACTGAAAGCTAATGAGTTACAGCAATTACAGGACAAAAAGTAACATAATTCCACAACACAAAGACTTTTATGTAAAGTAATTAGTTGCCAAAATAACTCATCACAAGTGTCATGCTGTTTCCAAGCTTTACTCCTGTCTATGTGCTCTTGTAGCCTGTGCAAGTCTGGCAAAATCACTGCCCCATCTACACTGGCATATACTCCAGTTTCTGAATCCAGGTTATCTGCTTTGAATTGGATTATATGGCAGTGTAGTCTCATATAATCCAGTTCAAAGCAGAAAATCTGGATTCAGAAACTGAATTATATGGCCGTGTAGATCCAACCTAAGAAGACAGCAACAGAAATGCCTATGGCAGGACAGTTTACGGTGCTACAGTCTGCAAAAGCTTAAGCCAAATAATAAGACCATTTCTGTTTGTGCTACAACAAACTAACATGGATACCTCCATAAAATCTTTGGACAGTGTCTATTGGGGTATAAAACAAATATATATTTCAAAACAAGTACCACTCTGATGCAATAGACATGTATCCCCTCCACGTTAAACTACCTTATTTCAGTTCTTTTTTTATTTATAAACCCTTTCTACACCCCTCCTACTTCATAGCTGCTGCTATTTCCCTTTTATGCGTTATGCAGCCACAGTGAATGGGATACATACTAAATGAAACTTAAAAAGAAACTAAAATATATAAATCTTCTGAGCACATTTACTTAGCTGTAAGACCCATTTAGAGAGCATGGTGGTTTGTGGTTTGAATGTTAGGCTAGGACTCCAGGAGACAAGAATTCAAATTGCTGCTCAGCCATAGAAACCCACTATGGGGCTTTGGGTAAGTTACACACCCTCAACCTCAAAGGAAGGCAAACCTTGCAAAAAAACCAAAAAAACAAAACTCCACATGGAAGGTTCACCTCAGGATTGGTCATACATTGGAAATGAATGAAAGGCACATGGCAACAACTACAATCCATTTAACTTCTAAGAACATATATCCAAAGCAGTAACATTTTGGAGTTAGTTCATCCAAAAAAACCAATTATATTTTCTTTCTTATTTGAATTCACTTTTCATGAATCTAAAATCCACTCAGTACATTTCTTTCATTTTTATCTCTTTTAATCCATCTATTTTCTTCTTCTTCTCCCAGCTCCTCCTTCTGTCCTTCTTTCAGCTCATCTCTGAAGAAGATTGTGGAAGATATAATGACACTTACTTTCCCCCCCTGGAAACCCAATAGAGATGAGTAATAACTCTGTTGCTACTTAAAAAGCACAGTTTGTGGCAACTTGAATACTAATGTGTAATTTTATTATGAAATTATGGAATTTTACCTTGGTTTTCTCAGGTACTTCTTTATTCATTCCTGTGTTTTGGCTTACTATACAGTTTAAATATCTGTGAAGCTGTAAGTCTTCACTCATTAGCTAAACACTGAAAGGAAGACTGAGGGCGCATCTACATTGTCAATTTAATGCAGCTTGATTAACTGCAATGGATCAATCATGGGAGCTGTGGTTTTGCAAGGTCATTAACTGTCTGCCAAAGATGTTGTTGCTTCACCAAACCAACTCCATAGCAGTGTGCCATGGCAGTTAAAACAGCATCAAACTGCATTAATTCTACACTGTAGATGCACCCTCAGACTCCTTTATTGCTTTTAAAAATGGCATTGCATAGTTTGTTTCATCTCTCAGCATCCAAAAAGGCTATATACTTGATTTATTTTTGGAAAGTTTGGAATTTAGGCCAACTGATCATCCTGTTGGCATGACTAGAATCCAGGTAAACTCCAGCCAACCTGGTAATGTAGCAATCGGGTATGGAAGTCCAGGTTCCTCAACCATGGTTTTGGTAACTTACAATAATATTATTTCAACATTCCATCATTATCCAATTATTGATTACCTAATCAAAATACAGGTAGGATCTTTGCATATTTAGAACTAGGTTTTACAGCAAAGCTTTCCAGACATTTCACATTGGTGAGACACTTTTTAGACATACATCATTTTGCAACACAGTAATTTGGTTTTAAGGGCCCCTGGTGGTGGCGCAGTGTGTTAAAGCGCTGAGCTGCTGAACTTGCAGACCGAAAGGTCCCAGGTTCAAATCCCGGGAGCAGAATGAGTGCCCGCTGTTAGCCCCAGCTCCTGCCAACCTAGTAGTTCGAAAACATGCAAATGTGAGTAGATAAATAGGTACCGCTCTGGCGGGAAGGTAATGGTGCTCCATGCAGTCATGCCGGCTACATGACCTTGGAGGTGTCTACGGACAACGCCGGCTCTTCGGCTTAGAAATGGAGATGAGCACCAAGCCCCAGAGTCGGTCACGACTGGACTTAACGTCAGGAGAAAACCTTTATCTTTTACTAATTTGGTTTTACTAGGGAACTGGAGGTTGAAACCAACCCTTTATAATAGACACATGCATAAATTGCAATAATGAAATGTATGGGAATACAACATATTTCATGAAAACACACTGGCTGGAAAGCTCTGTTTTAGATATACTGCAGGGTGCTTTTATATTCACTGGGAAGTTATGGGGTAACATGATGTCTTTGACTATCCATTTGGCAGTTTTAAAAAATATATGTTATAATTTATTAGTATTAATTCCAAAGGACATGACATAGTGTGTATTTTAATATGTATTTTATAGAGGTACGTTTTCATATGTATGTTTGTGGTGTTTTTGCAGTGTTTATGTGTTTTAATTGTTCTGTAACCCACCTCAAGCCATGGGAAGAGGTGGGTAAGAAATGAAATTATTATTATTTTACTGACACAAAAACACAGTATGACACAGTAAACAAGGTGTATATGCTGGATTTCATATCACAAATGCACAAGTTGGACACTTCCCAAGCATTTAAGACTGTGTGATGTATTTTTGAATGATGCGCTCAGATCCAAGTAAGGTGGCCTTTTGCAGTTGACAGATCATGATGAGTGCCACCTTGTCCAAGGATGCTGAGAGCCATGCTGGCAGTAGTGTAACTACCAGCAGGTCCAACCAAGTCAGAGAGGTCTCAGGAATAGAACTAAGGAATAGAACTAAGAGCACCTAACTCATTAGAACTATGGAGAAACAAACTAAAACTAAGTCTATACTGGCTTGATCATTGCCCAGGATAAAAAGGACCGTGGTGGATGCTGCTGATTCTGGAATCGATCGTCAAGTGGGCTACAGAATCAAAATACAAATGAACAGACACAGAAGCGGCAGAAATATACAATGCCAGAAAAATGCATTATTATTATTATTATTATTATTATTATTATTATTATTATTATTATTTTGCTGCTTTAGCTGATAATTCATTATAAGGAGGGTATAAAACAAACCTGTCCTGTTTATTCCATCACCAAAATAGTCTACTTGTGCCCACAAATCTTACCAGGGTCGAAGTGCCCTTTTCCAGAGTTTTGACAATATATATCTTTCATAGAACAAATTAATTCCTTCCTACATCATATACCTGATCTTAAATGTTAATTAGAACAGCATGATGTCTCCCTATTTTTATCACTGCCTTTAGTCACACATCTTAAATTTTATCAGTTGTTATCATTCACAAAATAATTAGCTGAAAAAATGCTGTGTCAGAACAGCCCCTGTCCTAAACAGACCCATTTTGCATGTCCCATCCCAACTGTCACTACTAAATAATTGTGAATTTTTTAGCACAACACTGGCATAATTTCATGATGTATAGAAGAGTAAATGCAGAAGACAGCTGTAAAGTGACATGATGGACAGGCAGTTATTACTGTAGGAGGAAGAAGAGATAAAAACCAACAGAAACCCCAGAAACATGTTCCCAGTGAATTTCTGCCACATCCCACATTTAGTTAGCAGGTAATAGAATTAGTTCACTGATATACATTGTATTGGGAACTCATTTTGTACTATTTAAATTATTAGTAATGCTTTGACTTGAACTCTGTTTTGGAAAATAATAAGGAACATTTAAAACCAGAACTTTTAATAAAAGAAAAGAAAATTAGTTCTAGTAATGACTTCTTTTAAAACTATATTCTGTAGAACTGTAGCGTAAAAGTAATGCATTACCAAAATTACTTTTCTCTCCTTCCATTATATTTTAAAGTCTAGTGATGTTGTTCTATTTTAAATTTAGGGTCCAAATGCTCTTAAGGCACAAGATCTTGGGGGCTAAGCAGGTTCTGTCCTTGTTAGTACTTGGATTGAAAACTCCAAGTACTAACATACCAGGTGCTGTAGAGTATATTTCAGAAGAGAGAAACCCCCTTTTTAAAAAACTTCCAGTGAATGTCCCCCATCCACTCTCCATTTATCCTGAGACACAGAAAGGATGTGAGGACAATGAGGGAAGAAAGCACAGGACCAGCAGGTCTCTGTAGGGACCTGCTCTGAGGTCCTGGGTTTGTTTATCCCACATATTAATCCAGCATTTTAGCACTGTCTGGATGTACCCACAGTAGCTCATGCTGTTTTCAAGAGGAATCCTCCAGGGATGGAAGATAGTCTCACCATCTTTGATACTAAAAATACCAAAGTGCTTCAACTTTGTAATCTCTGGTTCCACTACAGGCCCTCATCTCTTTCATCTTCCTATAAGCATGAGGACATGGCAATCTGCCCACATCCTCATGCTAGAGAAGACCAGAGAAATCACACGTGACTGCAGCACCAGCTCCAGGCAGAGTCTCTTCCTGGCCTGAACCTTGACCTCCACCTCCACAGGACATAGCTAATCCTCAATGGCACACATGGAGCCAGCACATTCCCCTTCTTCCAGACCTCTACCTCTGGCAATCAAGAGGGCAGCCCCTCTTCCACCTCTTCCTCCTCTGCCACCACCTTCTTCAAGGGCAAGTTCCCCCGTGGAAAGAACAACAACAGGAGCAGGAGGGAAGGGAAGGAGAACCCTAGGCAGCTGTATGCCCAGGTGATGGTGGTGGAGGAGGGGACGAGGAGCTGCTGTCCTTGTCACTGAGGGCAAAGGCCCAGAAGTAGGGCAGTGTGTTGGCGAGGAGCAGCTGAGTCCCGTGGCAGTGGAGGCCAAGGTGCAGGCCAGGAGCGGCTCTGCCTGGGACTTGTGCTGATGAGCACAACTTTCTGGACATGACCTTGGACCCTTCCCCTCTGCACCAACCCCTGGCCTTCCCCCTTCCCTCCCTGCCCACCCACCCTGCTCTGGCCCGCCATGTGGCCCCCAAGTTAAAAAGTTTGCCCATGCCTGTACTATACCATTGCACTTCTGTAGGACCAAGCTCCCAATCTTAGTGTGAAAGCAACAAAAAGGCATACTAAAACAAATAAGCTTTTAAAATAGCTTATTAAGATCAACAAGAGGTATGTGCTTCCCAAATGATCTCAAGATGTCATACTCCAAACCACTGAGACTATAAAACCCCAAAATTCAGTCTCAGTTATTTTCAGGCATCATCATTTTCTCTAACCAAACCATGGTGCTACAAAGTCGATGTCCAAAGAATTGAGACACCTGGCAGAGTTTGTATTCTAATTTAGCCAATATATTCTGGGCCATTTGCACCATCTGTTGCCCAGGTGTCACTCATAGAAGGAGTAGAAGCAGATGGAGACATGAGGCTAGAGGAAGCCATTTGGACACACAGTTCTCATCCCATCAAGAAATCTGTGAAAACAAGGTCGACTGGCCAGTAAATTATGATATTGGCATATGGAAGCATGTCAACAGTGATAGTTTTCAACGTAGTTGTGCCTGGTACATCAGTAGTTGAAAGAAAAATACCAATTTTTATTATCAGTTTTGTAACAAAATTCAAAGAGATCAACACAGGTTAGGCAAAAGGTCGTAATCCTCACATAACTTAGCATGAAATAGGAGGATGAAATAGGTTGGACATTGTTTCCCTTCAAGACACACTTTGTTCCTCACCCTCCTCCTAATTTGTTGAGATGTCTAGGCCCCCAAAACTTCTCTAAGGCTTTCCATAGCCATGCATGACATTTTCATTAATCTCCCCAAAGTCAAAATTTACTCGTTTGAAAATTGGCTCTCTCTTCATGATGATGATGATGATGATGATGATGATGATACTTTTGTTTCTTGCCCACCTCTCCTCATGGCTTGAAGCAAGTTACAGCATTACTAAAGCATAAAAAAACACATAAACACTCTGTAAAACATATTTCCATAAAATACGTATTAAAATATACAAAACAAAAATGGGATAAGATTTTATTTTAATTGCATTATGTGAATTCTGGGCTATTTTCTGACTGCAAGAAATCCATCATGGATATAAAAAGGTCCCTTGCCCAAATCAATGTTTCCATGTATAGAAACATGTGTGTTCCATCCAAACACCTTGAGCCATGAAAGTCAAGGTAAAATAAAAGCAAAAATTAAATCAGAAAAAAAACATACACTTATTGGGCTGTGAAGCTATTTCTTGATCCAATACATTCCAATCCTGTTTCTGTTTCTGCTGCATATGACAAAGACAACCAAAGCACATCACTTGAGAGAAGCCTCCCACAAGATGGTAAAATATCCAGGCATCCCTAGGGCAACATCTTTGCAGATGGCTAGTTCTCTCACATCAGAGGCAACTTGCAGTTTCTCAAGTCGCTCCTCACACACACACACACACACACTTCCTGTTCTTTGCTTGATATTTTGCTTGGAATAGAAAAAATATTTGTCTCCTTACATGTAACTCAACATACTCCAAGAAATTCGATAGGTCAGTTTTTCCCAGCCATATTTGATTTGTAAATGGGGCAACCCATGTATCTGGCTAGCATTCTGTTAGTGACAAATGCAAATGTATGTCAATCGCTTTCTCTGTGTATGTTTTTCTTTTTGGTCAGCAAAGGTTAGCATTCTCTTCCATAGAAGATCATGGTAGATGATGTCCTTGCTTTGTGTCAGACTGGGAAAATAGCCCAATACTTCCTTGAACCTTCTCATTCTCGACCAGCCAGCAAACAGTCGTAAGACCTCATCATAGTTGGCAAGCCGTAGCGCAATATCACTTGAAGAATCATTACACTATAATGTAGGATCTCAGACATCACTTCCAACTGTGCAGTTGGAAGTGCCATAAAATGCTGAAATTGTAGATGTAGTTCTGGGTGAATTATATGACAAAGCATGACTCTGGGAGACTAAAACACCTTCTCGTAATACATGACGGCTTGCATAATAGATATTCTTATAACCATAAATACCACAATCAAAATCAAATCCCGTCTTTTCACAATAAATGTATAATTTACTGAAACATACATGCACTATTAAATTGTTCAGATAAATTCATTCGTAACAATAGCAAGATATGTATACCATATTTACTGGAGTCTAATGTGCCGTCCAATCTAATGCGGGTCTCATTTCTCAAAACCCTGAAACCAAAAAAAGTATTTACTGGCAAATGTAATGTGCAGCAGCAAAAAGTACACTCTGTAATTTAGCCAAAATGTGTGCATTACAGTTGCTGCCTGCTTAAAATTCCTTTTTTAAAAAACAAAAGTGTTAAAACACCAAAGCTTCTAGCAATGTAAAAAAAAACTTTGGGGTGCATCTATGCTGTAGAATTTATCTACTTCTCTATACTGGCTCGATGGTATGAAATCATGTAGTTTTACAAGGTCATGAGCTTTCTCTGCCAAAGAATGCTTGTGAATATATTGCAATTATCTAAACTATATTTTTAACCAATTAGTATCAATGTTTGTATATAATGTTCCAGTAACCTCTTTCTCCCTATTGCCTGTTTTAGTCTTTTGTATAATTTTTACCTTGAATTTGTACCTTCTCTACAGGCCAGATCTTTCATTCATATTTGGAAATGTTTTACAATAGAAACCCATATTTTTACAGTCTTGGGCAGTTTTTATATTCATAGTCATGGCAGATAGTACAACCATGGTACTATATATTGCAATCTCCATATTTTCATGGGATGTGTTTTTGAATTTATCATGGAAACAGGAAACCATAGATAATACCAAATCCTATTAAAATACATGGCTTTTGCTAGAAGTTACTAAGGAGTAGTGCTAGAGGACCTAGAAACCTCCTGGAAAGGTATCCTATGAAAGAATATTCTAGATCCTCCAGCACAACTCTATAGTAGCTTCTAGTGGAATCATCCAATGGACCTAGAAGATTCTTACAGAGTACATATTTTGTTGGATACTGTTATGATTGAGCCTCATGGCTCTGTTACTGACAGACGTGGGCGTAAGACTCCTCGAGAGTCAGATACTCTCGAGGAGCGAGAAAGAAAAAGACTGCGAGACATTTTTGCAGCACCATCTGACGAAGAGTCTTTTGAGGGGTTTACGGAGAGAATGGAGGAGGGGCTGGTTAGCTCTGAGGAGGATGAGATGGATTGGACTCGGGTGAGGGAGGAATTGGGTGCCACTGGCCATGATGGGATAGAAGATGAATGGGGACCTTCAGGATTAGACCCATGGTTTAGCTGGAGGGATGGGACGGGATCCACAGCTGGAGATGCTGTGGGGCGTAGTCAGAGGTGTTCCAGCTCTGATGAGGAAAGTGATGAGGAAACGCCCGGGTTAAGGAGGACAGCTGACAGTGATGAGGATTTGTAACTGGCATAAAATGGGGCTTGGGAGCAATTGCAAATTGCGTTGGGCAAGGTAATCTGGACGAACGCTTGGGATCTGTGTGGGACGCTTTCCTGAAGACTGGTGTGTTTTCGTGTGCTGATACGTAAGTTGTTTTGGAATTCAGGGTCAGACGGCGGGAGGAATTGTGTGGGCATTTGTTTGTGCAAACCTGTGCTTACTCTTATTAGCTTGACCTTCCGTCGTCTTCTTGACGGACGCCATCTCCTGCTTTGAAAACTCGGACTGAACTGACCACGGCTTGACTTCCCCCTTCTTGGACTTGGAAACTACAAACGTCTGCTTCTGGCTTTGATCTACGGAAAGGAACTGGGTCTACTCTACTGCTACAATCCTTGGCTGATCTGTTCGTGTTGGAAATCCTGTCTGCTGTGTGTGTGGGAGCGACGCAAGTTACTCTAAGCACAGAGTTGGCAGCAGAGAGGAATCTGCTGCCAATTAGTTGCATTCTTTTGTATCTTTTGTTCCTCGGCTTTTGTTTTGTTAATCCCCAGGCTGAAGCAAGCAGTTTGTTTTTACCCGGATTAAACTCCGGTTTAATCCGGTTTATCTTTTGAACGTTTTTCCTTGTCCCTTTTTGCTCCTAAAGGCTAATACTGCCTGGCCCTTGTATTTTACGGGCATTTTTGAGTTCTGTAATCCAATAAACTCTGTTATCTTGAACCTTGTGGCGTTCTGTCCTTGACAGATACAGTCAGGAAAAAACCATGGGTACCAATCCCATAGGTACAGAGATCATACTATACAGCTAATTGTTGGAAATAACTAGTTAATTAAAATATTTGTGCACTGAGTATGTAGCTTACTCCCTCATCACATTGGGGATGGCCAGCATAGCTTTGAAGGAAGCAAACACTCACATTAAAAAGTGTAACTCACATTTTCACAGATTCAAAACTTTAAAAACTCCTTAAGAAGCCTCATTGGTGTTTGTTTGTCAATATCTTCTGTTTTGTCTCTTAATACATTATCTTATTTTTCTGTATTCTCCACAGGCTAAAAGATGAGATGCACTGGGACCCTTACTGACAAACTGAAGTGTCGAGAAGAAGGAACATCATAAGTAAATAAAGCTCATTCATTAATGTGGAAATTTACTTTTCTAAGTTGGTGCTTCTGCACATCTAGGAGCACTTCCCCATGCTGACTCATGAGCTGAAAACAAATGCCATCGTAACATACGGCAAAACTCATATTTCACATCATGGCTTCTACCCATTTCACATAACTGCTGCAATATGTAGAAAGCCTATAGTAACAACACAGTGACCCTGACTTTCAAGCAAACATGCATAACATTATTTGTATCTACAGTATTTTGTATCTGTTGTATATGCTGTTGTGTAAGCATGATGGCCCTGACATTATTTTGAAGTGCCACTACGTCCTGCATTAAAGTAGACTGTAAAATAGGAGCAACAGTCATCTACTGTCACTTAATAAATGAGATGGGTTAGTTGCCTATTATTGACCAAATAGTAAAGAAATTTAGAAACAGCACAATAGATTTACAAAAACAATATAGAATGGGAGAGAAATGTGCAGTGAAGGAAGATCTGCTGTTGTCTGTTCTAATGGCATGTGATTGTGCTTCTGATTGAATAAGCTTTACCATACTATACTATCTTTGAAATCCTTTTAAAAGAATGTGATACAAAACAGAATTTTACCACCATAATCTGAGCACACACTGTTACTTTACAAAGGTCTTTAAAGTGCAAGCCACTTACCTTGTCCTAGGGCTCTTTTTGTGACCCTTGACCCCTCCGGACTTGAATGCCCTTATTCTCCCAGTCCAAAGCACAGGGTGAATTGCCTCACCTAGAAGTCTCCAGGGCTGGCAATCCACTTTTTAACTGGGTTGCAAACCTCCTCCCTGCATGCGTTCAATTGACTTGCTTTGAGTGATTCCTTGTCACAGTTCCTTGACAGTTGGAACAAAAGCAAGGGACCTTACCTTTAGTTATTGGGTACATGCTTCGTTCTCGAACCTAGTGTACTTTCCTCAAAAAGAAACCATGGGTGCATCTGCACTGTGGAATTACTGGAGTTTGACACCACTTTAACTGCCGTGGCTTAAATGCTATAGAATCATGTGAGCTGCAGAGTTTAACTTACTTGGTCAAAGAGTGTGGAAACTTCAACCACCTACAAATGGCAGGATCCCATAGCACTGAGCCTTGGAAGTTAAAATCCTGACGTATCACAATAATTCTACAGTGTAAATGCAACATAGGGCTCCTTACCTTTTTAACAGGTATATCTTACATAATAAGATCAAAGCCATAGGTTTATTTGTTTCTTTTTTATTTGAATCCGGCTTCCTTCTTTCTTCTACTGAATTTGGTAAACAAACAATGTGTTGTCGAAGGCTTTCATGACCAGAATCACTTGTTGCTGTGAGTTTTCAAAGCTGTATGGCCATGTTCTAGAAGCATTCTCTCCTGACAGTTTGCCCACTTCTATGCCAGGCATCCTCAGAGGTTGTGAGGTCTGTTGGAAACTAGACAAGTGGGGTTTATATATCTGTGGAGTGTCCAGGGTGGGAGAAAGAACTCTTGTCTGTTTGAGGCAAGTGTGAATGTTGCAATTGGCCACCTTGATTAGTATTGAATATCCTTGCAGCTTCAAAGCCTTCTGGAATGCTTCTGAAACATGGCCATACAGCCCAGAAAACTCACAACAACTCAACAACCATAATAGTTAGCCTTTAGAGACTGCGGCTCTCAGAAGGGAAACTCTTATCATGCTGACTGAGAAATTCCAGAAGTTGTAGTCTAAAAAAGTAAATTTTCCAGACTCACTCCATCTGTACACACATTCTCATATCCTACCCTGTCTCTGAGTGCAGAGTAGGTAAACCTTCATTACTTAAATTGCCTTCCCTCTTTCCAACCCCAGAGCTATGACGACTTCTGGATCAGTGAGAGGTTACTTTCTATTCTCTTGTTGCTATAGAACAGGCATGGGCAAACTTCGGCCCTCCAGGAATTGTGAGAGTTGAAGTCCAAAACACCTGGAGGGCAGAAGTTTGCCCACATCTGTTCTAGAGTATATTGACCTCTGCCTCCTTTACTGCTGACTTCTAGATATAGTTGGTAGAGAATGCCAGCAAGGATGGTTCCAGTGTAAATTCATCATGATAATGTTATATGTGATAATGTACCATCCATTGGCTTGGACCAAAATTTAAAAAGCCAGTCTTGAAAAAAAATAATTTGACTTTTTTATTCAATGCATACCCACCTTTTATTATTATTATTATTATTATTATTATTATTATTATTATTATTATTATATTTATTCATACCCCGCTTTATCTCCCTCGAAGGGAACTCAAAGCGGCTTAACATAAAAGCATTAGCATAACCATTTAAAATATACAAATATATGAACATTAAAACAGGATTAAATATAAACAGTATTTAAAAATTCTCAGTTAAAAACTATTACATTTCTCCTGCCATGTAGCTAAGGTGGTTTTCAAAATTCAAAGTAAAAATGCAATATTACAAAAGTTTTTAAAGGATGTTTAAAGGAAAAAAGGATGTTTTAAGGACAGATGAGAGAGCATTGTAGCATTGAAATATATATTTTCCACTCTAGCAAGAAAGATGTACCTGCAACAGCAGTCTTTTGTGCATACTATAAATACAAATAAAGATACACATTTACATTGACAACCCAATACCTGACTTCCTGGCTCCATTGATTCATACATCAGCACAGCAAAATATAAGAAACTTGTCTTTCATTGTAAATGCAGGACTATTTTTTCTACATCAACTCAGGCTGGATCTACGCTGCCATATAATTCAGTTTCTGAATCCCAATGATGTGGTCTGAACTGGGTTACATGAATCTACACGTACATACTATAATCCAGTTCAAAGCAGATAATTGGGATTCAGAAAGTGGATTATATGGCAGTATAGATGGGGCCTTAGAGGCCCTTTTACCCAATTATTGCACTTTCAAAAGTTTAGTAACAACCATAGAGAGAGGTTCAACATATTGTTGAAGGCTTTCAACAGAGGAATTTGAGACATGAATCAATCAGCGGCAGCTAACGACTCTGGACAAAGGATTCCCCCAGGCAGGAAGAAGCCAGGAGATGAAGCTTGCTAGGCTATTCAGTGCTAATCAAGGTGATTAATTACACTAGCCTCCAACTGACAAGAGTTCTTTCTCCCAGCCTAGACCTTCCACAGATATCTTCCTTTCTTATTTTTCCCATATACCTCACACCCTCTGAGGATGCCTGCCATAGATGTAGGCGAAACATCAGGAGAGAATGCTTTTGGAACATGGCCATACAGCCCGGAAAACACACAACAACCCAACCATAGAGAGAAACTTCCCACGTTGTTGTTGTACGTCCTCAATTTGTTTCCAATATAGAGCAAACCTATCATGGGGTTTACTTGACATGATTTGATTGGATGGGATTTTTTTTCTGAGGCTGAAAGGGTGTGACTTATCCAAGGTCACCCTGTGGGTTTTTGTGGCTGAGTGGGGAGTTGCACCCTGTTCCCCATAGTATAAATTCTCCACTACACCATCCTGGAGGTCACTGCCCACTTTACCCTCTTTCTAAAGCTATTAACTTGGTGCCAACATTGATCTTTAACTATATAAAATCTGTCCTTGTGTTTTTGTATTGTAACTATATAACCCATATTTAATGTAAATCTCATTATTTTAAATGACATTTAGTCCTAGGAAATAAGAGTCTAGAATGCAACTTTAAATGCAGTTTTTCTTCTATTTATTTTTTATCTGATAGCTCTCTTTACATTGTCTTTTTGAATGTTGTTTACAATATTTTTCCAATGGTTTTTTGTTGCAACCAGCATTATAAAATAAAAAGTAGTATTCCAAAGTGAGTATAAACATCTATTAGATAGCATGAAAAAACAGCCAGAGTTATTATTACCCCTTCAACTATCCAACATTAATGCATCTCTTCTGCTGTTTATAAACAGATGCAGTTCTAACACCTACATTCGCTCATATCAAACACACTGTCAATTTTTGCATTCACAATCTGTTTCCCTTTTTGTTTTGTTAGTGTTGTCCCTTGTATATGCTAATTATTGCAGCCCTCTGCCAACATGTGTTGACAATATCCAGGCACATTCTCTTTCAAAGGTAAATGTCAAGAACTAATATCAAATGAAGAACAGCTTTTCACAGTCTGGATATTCCAATGGGTAATGAATAAGGACTTTTTCAGATTTTATAAAATGTCTAATAACATATATAGACCCTTAATACCAGTGTAAAGCAACCATATTCTATGCAAATGTACGGTATATATTTTAGTCTCCCTCTCCTTCAGCCATGCATATGCAATGAATACAATTTGGAGACAGAACTTCCCATTTGTGGGAGAAACATTCTTGTCAGAAGTTTGTTATACATAAGATCTATAAAGTGCAAGTCAAAACAGCCCTCGTGTAGCAGCCACTTCATGTGTATCAACAGAGAAACACAGCAGGTGATATATCATATCACATATGTCAATCTCATGTACTACTTACTTACTTAGGTGATCCATCATTGTCTGAGTATGATGGCCTTCCAAGTGTAGTGTCTTGGCGGTGGGTACGTCAGTGACTGTGGAACCTTATTCTTGACCCGCATGTTCTTCCACAGTGAGGACATTGGTTTCCAGGTGAAAGACAGTCCTGGTCAGGGTTGGCTTGTAGCGCCTTCCTCTTGGCACGTTTCTCCCTTTCGTCCTCCAGTCATGCCTCTTCAAATCCCACAGCACTTCTGGTCACAGCTGATCTCCAGCTAGAGCGCTCAAGGACCAGGGTTCCCAGTTCTCAGTGTCTATGCCACAGTTTTTAAGGTTAGCTTTAAGCCCATCTTTAAATCTCTTTTCCTGTCTACCAACATTCCATTTTCCATTCTTGAGTTGCAAGTAGAGTAACTGTTTTGGAAAACAGTGGTCAGGCATTCGGACAACATGGCCAGTCCAGCAGAGTTGATGGCATAGGAGCATCGCTGATGGTCTCTGCTTCTTCCAGCATGCTGACATTTGTCTGCCTGTCTTCCCAAGAGATTTGCAGGATTTTTCGGAGGCAACGCTGATGGAATCGCTCCAGGAGTTGAGTGTGACATCTGTAGACAGTCCACATTTTGCAGGTGTATAACAGGGTTGGGAGGACAATAACTTTATAAGCAAGCACCTTGGTATCCCTTCCAGGGCCGTAGCCAGAAAAAAATTTCGGGAGGGGTTTTGAAAATTTCGGAGGGGGTTGAACCCCTAGCACACACCTCTCCCCACTACAAACCTGTCAATATTTGCTTGAGATAGTGCCTGGAGGGACTCTTAATGTTTTGCGTCTCATAGACTTAGCATGGGGATTTGGTTAACCAGTTAAAATTCATGAGTAAACCAGGTTTTTTTTATAACCTGAAAAATTTCGGGGGGGGGGGTTGAACCCCTAAAACCACCCCCTCGCTACAGGGGGGGGGGAGGTTTCATGGCAGTTTACGGATGTCCCGATCCTCAAACACTCATGTATAACTGTAGGGATGGTTGTGTTGAAAGGCAGGTCATTCAAGATAATTGTATGATGCTCATAGATCCTATCTTATAAACACAAATAATTAATTCTGTTGTTTTATTATTGCTGTTAATTGCTCATCATCCATGACTTGTTTTTCAAAGATTTGATTATGCCCCATTAGCAAACCTCTCCCAACCCAAAAAGAAATCACTTTTCCTCGCACAAAAACAATCTTGTAAAACTTCTTTCCCCCTTTCTTTTTTATCTTCTCACCTTTCTCTCATTGAAAAGGAAACCCAATTACTTTCTAACTACACAATCAAACAAAAGTTTACAAGCTCCGTTTTACTAGCTCCCCCATTTACTAGCTTCTTCTAGTACTTACTAGACCATCAGCTCACTACATCCCTCCCCCTTCTCCTGTACCATTTAATTTGAGAATATTGGGAATGTGGACAGCTCCCACCACATAGACATTTTTTTTTCTTTATATTGTTCCCAGGTTGATTGGGTTCCAGAGAACTATTTCTGGATCACTTTCCTTTCTGCTATTTCTTAACAATTGTGAAATGCCTCCATTCTGAAGAACCATGAAAAGAAGGAAACTTTCTCTTGGCAATTTGAAAATAAGGAATCTTCCTCATTTCTTAATTTAAAATTGCTTTCTTAGAAGAAGATATAACTGTTTTAAAGCACTCAAAGCATGAAATGGGCCCTTTTCTCCTTCAATCCTCTGCCTTATTGTGTCCCACTTTACTTCCCTCAAAATACTCTTCTCCCACTCTTCACACAAGGCCCTCTTCCCACTTTAATTTATTTATTTTTCTATAATCTTTATTAGATCAATTTCTTTGAGTATACATTAAAAAAGAGGGAAGTGGAGAGGAAGGGATTATTTGGAATACTTCCAAATAATTTCCTGCAATTAAAAGAGGATTTCTCTTTACAAGACATTTAGAGAATCAGGAATAGATCTGAAAGACACTACACCTTCTACTCGGACTGTCACCAATCATGATCTCGGATCAACATGCTCTGGGCCTCAAATTCAATATCAGTAAAAATGAATAAAGTACAAATTTTGCCAAGAACTAGCTCAGACCACTGTCCGCTAAAAATGGAAATAATAGAAGCCCACCTTAATTCATTATCTTCACATTTGGAAATATAAAATGTTCAGCTATTACTTGCATAATTTTCAGTGTGCCTACTGAAGACAATAGAGGGGCAATTAGGGTTCCCTAGTTGGTTTCATCTTTGTGGAATTGCTTTCGGGCTTCTATACTGAAATGTCTTCCTCTGCCTGTCTTAGTCATGTAGCCTGTAATGCCAGAACCCCACTCTTTACCCTTTCCATAAATGTAGACATCTTACTCATCAGTGAAGAGGATATCTTGATTATGTTTCCATGCAGCTTCTATGTCAGCTAGTATTTAAACTTCAAAATATACTTCAGATCTTCGCTACTTATCTCCTTCTAGATCTACAGTTTGCAGATTTCCCCAGACTGGATCAGCAACTTTTATGTCCTTCCCCCTAAGTTCTGCCTTAAAATGCAGGGTTTTTCTTCCCCAAATCCTGCAAATCCCCCACCACCAAATTTTTTCCCCCAAAATACCAAAAGGAAAAAAGTGGTCACAAATTGCTCAAAATGGTGGCCAAAAGTCACTAGCGTGAATCACCAAATGAGTGCTAGAAGGTGAAATAACCACCCACCCACAGATACACACTTTTATGCAGTTCTCCACCACTGTTTTAGAGTTGTTAGACAATATTTGTGGTTTGTTTTTAAAGGAAGACACCATTAATAACCTTATTGCTAGAACCCCAGCAGCTGCTTGAAGTCAGTTTGACTGGCACTTTCCCATTTCAGATTTATGGCAGGTTTACATTGAGAATTTCTTATCTGAATCACTTCTACATCTTCATGGAAAAAACAGGGTTAATCTATGCTTCAAAGATATTTTGATACCTTGTCAATGTGCATGTGTCAAAAGGGAGATTTTACTTAACACATCCAAGGAGTGTCATCCTATTCTCATAGGTAAGGTAAAGGTTTCCCCTGACATTAAGTCCAGTCATGTCTGACTCTGGGGGGTTGGTGCTCATCTCCATTTCTAAGCCAAAGAGCCAGCATTGTCCGTAGACATCTCTAAGGTCATGTGGCCGGCATGACTGCATGGAATGCCGTTACCTTCCCGCTGGAGTGGTACCTATTGATCTACTCACATTTGCATGTTTTCGAACTGCTAGGTTGGCAGAAGCTGGAGCTAAGAGCGGGCGCTCACTCTGCTCCCCGGATTTGAACCTGAGACCTTTCAGTCTGTAAGTTTAGCAACTCAGCACTTTAACACACTGAGCCATACAGTGCACATATTTAGATATTATAGTAGAGATAAGTAAAGTAGGATCCTCAAAATGTTGAATTGCAGCTTTAATCCATCGTCGATAGTGTAATGAATGGTGAAGAATTCGGAGAGTGGCAGCACAATAGCTGCATTGTTTTTAAGAGTATAATACCAAATCTATGGCAGCATCCAAGGTAAATTTGAAGCTGTAAAGGCACTCCTATTATTTAGATGCCCACAGGTCTTCTGAGGATCACTATTGTTTTAGCCAGATTATCCAAGATTTCCACCTAGATATCTGCTTTGGGAAAGATAAGTGAGGAATAACAACACTCTGCAGAACTCAAAGTCAATACTACAATAAAAGATTTGTGCATCCTGTTGAGTTTCTAGCTGTAATATGGGAGTACTTTTGCAGTGGTGTTGAAGGAAGGAGCTGGATTTCTGCATGGACCACTTTTTCTCCAAGTACATACTCAGCTTGGATGCACAGAAGCTTCTCTGCTGGACATTGGGGCCAAAGAAGACTATTTGTGTGAAATGAACATTTTTGCTACAATCATACACTATCTAAATGCATGGGAGTGCCAGAGCTACCTCTCGTTCTCTTCTTCCAATAATGATTGAATGAAACAAATTATTAGATGGGACTATCCATGTGGTTGCTTCCGTTGCAGTGTTGCCCTATCCAAGATCAGGCATATGTCTTTGAATTTGTTGTTGAGATATATATTAGTAGCTAGTATTTTCTTTCTTCTCAGGAGTATAGAGTATTGATCATACCTCAAAGTACTACCATTGTTGCCAAGAATGTACAGAGAGTGACACAGCAAAAGTCTAAAGAGAGAGAAAACAGACAGGTTTATAATTGGTTGGACCAGGGATTTCTATTCTACCAACCTTAATTGTTTGGAGTTGGCAGCACTATGAAATTACATTAGGCTTTCCTCCAGCAACTATAACAGGAGGCAGAAAAAGGGAAATTCTCTCCATGACATCTTCCCCCTTACAATATTGCTCAGATATTTGATATTGATAATTCAGTTAGACTTGTGGCTTTGGTTACATTAAAAGTCAATTTTATAAACATTTATGTACATTAAAAATTACACTTTATTTTGAAAAAAACATAGATGAGACTTACCAGTGAACACAAAAACACACATCACAAAAAGTCAAATACAGTAGACTCTCTATTAAATGATGCTCATGGGGTATGGTAGATGCTGGATAAATGTAGTTTCTGGTTGCTTGAGAGTTACTATTAAAAAATAGGCCTAGCTGATGCTACACCCCATTAATTAGACAAATACATACAAACGTAATGTAACTGAGTTTTACTGTATTATTAAATTTTATTTTATTTGAATTTATTTGAAAAATTTACAATTTTTATTTCTTCAATGTTTTGCTGGTTGCTTGAGAGTTCCAGTTGCTTGAGTTCTGATTAACTGAGAGTCTACTGTATACCCATCTATCACCATAGAAGAAATACATGAAATGCAATGTACCTTTTCCCCCCTCCCTTTCACATCTTGAGCACATGTTCCCAAAAGTCACAATTCAAGTAATATTCAATATGTTGTCGAAGGCTTTCATGGCTGCAATCACTGGGTTGCTGTGAGTTTTCTGGACTGTATGGCTATGTTCCAGAAGCATTCTCTCCTGACGTTTCACCCACATCTATAGCAGGTATCTTCAGATGTTAACATCAGGAGAGAATGCTTCTGGAATATGGCCATACAGCCTGGAAAACTCACAGTAACCAAGTAATATTCATGTAAAATATACATTGAACAGAGAAATTAAGCATGAACTTTATTTTGTTGTAAAATAAAATGCTGTATAAATATCATATACATATGTCAATGCCACAAAACAATTAGTAGGTAGTTTCCTAGGCCGTATATATGGGTGTCACCATTAGCAGGTTCATGCTTAAATACCAGTGGATGGGATGCTAATTTATTAGAAGATAATACTTGGTAATTTTTTTAAGTAAGGAAGTTTTAACATGGTGTGTTTTGAAAACATTTCAAAGATATCCACTCATAATGAAAATAAACAGTGATAGATGGACGCTGTCAAGTTCATGGTGAAATGTGGAACTCCTTTGGGAAACCACAAATAAAACATTAGGGAGAAAATTACCTCAATATCTATTTTGGGCATCAATGCCTGCTTGCTCAGTGTCCTTATCAAAATTGGGATATTACAAATAATGCAACAGTTATTACATTTTCTCCCAAAAGGAAGCACGAGATCATCATTTAATGTTGAAGAAATATATGTGCTTGTTTTTCTTCCTTAGAAAATGTATTATTTAGGGGGATTTACAAAAGAAGGAATTTATTATAATCTACATTATAGCAAAGTGATGCATTTTATATATTATGCATTTTATGTTGGATATTTTTTTAAAAAGCAAGAACAATATCAGAAACCAAACTGCAAGTTAATATTTTCATTTTAGCTTTCTGAATTGTTTTAAATGTCATTGGGAATGGCAAATTAATTCATTTAACTCCTGCTTTTGAACATCCCTGGCCTTCATTTACCTTTAGTTTTCATATTAAGAGGTATTGTTAGCTGCAAAAACAGCAAAAACGGATCATCTGCTAAAATTTTGTTCTTTCCATATGACCCTGAAGTGTGTGTGCGTGTGTATCCCCTACAGCTCTTTCAACTCATTGACCCCTTTAGTCATCTTCTTCCTCAACAAAATTAAAAATCTTAAAATACAGGAATATGTATCAACTAGTGTTTATTTCAGTTGCCTCTTTCTGTATCACCTAGTTGTGTTCTTCAAAGATGAGGTCACCATAACAATCAGTGGTATTCTAAAAATGACTCCTCCAAAATATTATAAATAGCATTATCCTCTTGCAACAATTTTCTTTTCAATCTTTTCCATCTCAGTCCCAACATTTAATTTGCCCTTTTCTCTGCCACAGAACACTAGATTGATGTTTTAATGAGCTTCATGACCCCAGGAGTTTCATTTTTCCTGTAGCTCCAACCCATTTAGACCACTAGTGTGTACGAGAGTGCATACACATGTGCATATGTATAGGGATATATTTTTATCTTCATATATAGATTAAATTTTACTGTTAAGATCATCCATATTCAGCCATTAGGAATGTGAGCTAAGTAAAAGATAAAAAGCAGAGGAGGGACACACTAATCCAGGCATGGACAATATTTGCCCCCATCCCCCTCCGGTGTTTTGGATTTTAACTCTCACAATTCCTAACAGCAGGTAAGCTGGCTGGGATATCAGGGAGTTGATGTCCAAAACACCGGGATGGCTGAAGTTCAACCATACTTTTACTAGCCTCTGTTTCCATTGACCTATGACAATGGAGTTAAATATATTTTGAAGATAATTTCTTTAAAGATCACACTAAAACCTAGATTCACCACTCCATTTACCTGGAAGCCACCAGGTGCCATTTACATGTATAACATGACTCCAAAGGGAAGAAATTGGTCATTTTCTACCAACAAGGGCCTTTCCTATTCAAAAAGTGGTCCTTTGGTTGCATAAAAGGAAGCCAAAATGGTGATGGGGGAGGGACTAACATGTACCATCCTCTCACAGTCCTAGCAGCTGAAAAGGGCTAAATGCTGATGTTCATTTACGATTGTGTTGCTTATTTACCCAGTGATGGCACCTCTACAGTTCTGGCCCGTCCATTCCCTCAGAAATCCATATAGAAGTTTGCCCTTCTAAATATAGGAAACAGCCATACTGAGTCAGACATTTGGTCCATCTAGCTCAGCATCATTGACTAGACTGGCTGGTGGCATCTCTTTGATGTTTCAGCCAGAAGTCATCCCTTTCCCTGCAATGAGATACCAGGGGTTGAAACTCAAACCATTTGCAAGCAAAGCATGTTCTTCCCTAAGCTATGATCTCTCACTCTGCGTGAAAACAATTATTAGAGAAGGGGAGGGAGTTGATTCAGTAGAAATGGCAGATTCAGTATTTTCTCCTTTGTATACTATTTCATTGCTCTTCCCAAAGCTGGTTTATTTAGAAGAGGTATAACTGGGTTTAAGTATACATTTTTGTATGAACCCAATTGTTTAGTCTGATGATTCTTTATGATTCAGGTAGTTCCAAGGGGTCAAAGAATGGCTGCAGTCTTGAGTCATTGATTAGTAGTTGGATACCTGCATCAGATATTTTAATCTTCCAAAAAGTGCAGCAAACAACAGTGGTCCACATCATCTCTTCTGAGCTCCTAAGCTCCCTTATGCTTGAGAATTACCAGTTCTCATCAGGTTGACAAACTCCTCTTATCACTTGAATAGATTAAACTATTTACAAATAGGTGAGAACCAGCATGGCATAGTGATATGAGCATCAGTGAATAACTATGGAGTCCAGGAACCACTTCACACAGGGTGTTTTAGCCCTGTTTTGCCTTTTTGTTTCATGGCTTGGATGGGGCCTGTCGTGTGCCATCACACAACACACGGCAGGTCCTGATCATATTCCTCCCAAAGCTGAGGGGAAGCGCTGAAAGGCACCCCCTCCACCACTATGGGGAAGGAAGTGTATTTTTGGTAGCTCCAGTGGAACTACCCGCACTTACCTCCCCTTTCCCCGTATAATGGGGGAAAAGGGTGGTGGGGCAACTGATGGGAACAGGGTGCCATTGCACCATGTCCTGTCTCCACCGTATGATGGGGGAAGGAGGAAGGGTGCATGAGGCACCACAAGCTGTCCAATGTGCCTTCCCTTTCCTGTCAACTGCCAGCAAAATGGCACAGCCCAAAAGGGCCATGTGAAGTGGTCCCAGAGTTCAAATCCCTGCTCAGCCATGAAAACTCATTAGGTGACCCTAGGCAAGTCATATTCTCTCAGCCTCGGAGGATGTGATGACCCATGGGCCTTGTAGTCCTGCTCAGGACATTGTAATTCCTGATGAAGATGAAAACTTGGGTTTTTTACCTTCCCAGTCTGAACTGGATTCCTCTCAGCCAGATCTTTCCCAGGCAGATCTGGGAACCTTGCACCTGCAAGAAAGTTGTCTCCCAGAAGTATGTCAAACAAGCCCAGAGCCTACTTCTCCCGTGTTCTTGCGCCGGGAGTTTTGTAAACAACAGAGAAGTTTGGAATCAGCTTCGCGCAGGAGTGCGAGGATTGCAGCTAAGAATGTGGCCAATTAAGACTGCTTCTCGTGAGAATCTTTGGGGAGTCTCACATCTGGTCTCAGAGTTTAGCTTTCGGTTCTGATTCCCAGAGAACTGCTTCGGCGGGAAAGTTAGACTCTATTTAGGTGTTTTACCCGCGTAGTAACTTCGCGGAGTCAATTCGTCAGCCTACGGAGCGAGTTGTGTCTGGACAGCGCGCTCCGATTCAAGCCTCGCTCCTGCTCAAGCCTTGCCTTGCTATCCAGCCTTCGCCTTGCTTCCCAGCCTTTGTTTATCTACGGACTTTGCCTTGTTTCCCAGGATCAATCCTTGCCTTGTTCCACGGATTTTATCAAGTTATTCCACGGACCTTGTTCTTGTTCTTAGTTACCTTGTTCCACGTTCAAGCCTTGTTTCAAGTATCAAGTTATTTCCTAGCCTCGCTCAAGTTTCATGGACTAAAGGACCTTGTCATCTCCCCTCACTTTGCTTGGCAAAGTGAGTGTTTCGGTTATTGGATTACAACTTTGGACCTTAATATTTCTTATTGGACATTGCTTTTTTGGACTAATTCTGACCTTTCCTGAAAGGTCTAATTCTGGACTATTTTCTACACTTGTTTTTATTAACTTTATATATTCCTTCAATAAAGATATTAGATAGATTCTGGCCTCTGTGTATGGTTATTGGTGCTCTGCAGCCTGGGTCGTGACAGTTTGACTCCGCCACCCTAAGCACCAATTAACCTCGGCCAGAATGTCTACCGGAGTCGTACCTGGGCCGAGCGGCCAGCCGATTACCTACACCATCGACAAGGAAGAGGTGGACCGAATCCGTGATAAGCTCAATGCACAGGATGGAGAAATAAGGGGTTTGAAGGAACGCGGAGTTCGTCTTCCGGCCATGGCGTTGCCAACCAAGTTTACTGGAGAAGCTTCTAAGGTTCATGTCTTCCGTCGCCAATGTCAAGCTTATCTGGAGGCCCGTGCTGCCGAGTTTCCCCAAGAAGACATCAAAGTGGCATGGGTTTACAGTCTTCTAGACGGGCCAGCGGCCAGCTGGGCGACGGCACTGTACGACCAAGCCTCTCCACACCTAAGATCAGCGCAACACTTCTTGGACCACCTCAAGGAGACTTGGGGAATCGAGGACAATTTGGAGGCAGCCGGTCACAAACTCCGTCGCCTTTTCCAAGGAGACAGACCTATGTCTCAGTATATAGCCGAGTTCCGAGTACTGGCCCACAACACCGGCTGGAACGATGTAGCCCTCAGGGGACAATTCCGGGAGGGTCTCAACATTGAAATGCTGGAAGAAATCTCCAAGGTGGATCCTCCCCAGACCCTCGAGGCACTCATTGATCAATGTTTACGGGCTGAAGTCATGATTGCCAACAGGAAACAGTGGGTTCGAGGCCAGGGCAGTAGAGCCGGGGCAAAACCCCCCGCTCCCGCCAGCGTTCAGCCACGTCCGGTGTGGAGACCCCCACCGCCAACCCCATACCCCAGAGGAGGCGAGGAGGTGCCGATGCAGTTGGGCAATGTGCGTCCCAGACTAGATGCCGCCGAGAAGGCCCGTCGTCAACGCTTAAACCTCTGCTGGTACTGCGGGAATGGGGGCCACTTCGCCAGAGAGTGCCCAGCCAAAGGGAAGCCTGCCGCCCGCCTTGCGGCGGCGTCCTCCACGGAGACGAAGGCGTCTGAGCCGACTGGCACACAGCCGGCGGGGGAAGCCAACGACCGGGTGTAGAGAGGCTCGCCAACCCGGTCAAAAAATCCATCCAAGAGCCGCCAACCGGGGTCCTGTTCCTTCTCGTGGTCACATTATGGTCAGCAAAAAGGGGACCCGTCATGATCCACGCCATGATAGACTCTGGAGCTACCAACAATTTCATCGATAGAGAGTATGCCGACTCTCTGGGATTACAATATCATGATTTCAAGAATGCCCGTGTGGTGCAAGCCATAGACGGCCGCCCCCTCAAGACGGGCCCCGTAAGTCAGTGGTCGGAACCCACCAGGATGTGGATAAGGGAACATATGGAAGAGATTTCCTTCTTTGTTACCGAGGTCCCCCATTTCCCTGTGATTTTGGGAATTCCATGGCTGACTCTCCACGACCCTAACATCTCCTGGTCCAACAGAGAACTGCAGTTTGCTTCACCGTACTGCCAAAACCATTGCCTCGTAGCCAAGGTATGCCATGCCACAGACACCGAGCCCATCATCACCTTGCCAAAGAAGTACTCCGAGTATTGGGATGTATTCAATGAGAAAGAAGCCGAAAAATTACCCCCACATAGACCTTATGACTGTGCCATTGACTTGGTGGAGGGGGCCCCGATCCCGCGAGGGCATCTCTACTCCCTGACTGAACCAGAGCAAGAAGCTCTCAGGGAATTCCTAGAGACAAACCTTCGTAAGGGATTCATTAGACCCTCTCAATCCCCAGCCGCCTCCCCAGTGATGTTTGTGAAGAAGAAGTCAGGGGAACTACGCTTGGTGGTGGACTACAGAGCATTGAACAATATCACCAAGCGGAACAGCTATCCCCTGCCCTTAATCTCGGATCTACTGGATCGGCTTCGAGGAGCCAAGGTTTACACCAAGCTGGATCTTCGGGGGGCTTACAACTTAGTTCGCATCAGGGAAGGGGACGAGTGGAAGACCGCCTTCCAGACCAAATTCGGATTATTTGAGTCCCGAGTTATGAATTTCGGTTTATGCGGAGCCCCCGCAACGTTCCAGCATTTTGTCAATGACATTTTTCAGGACTATCTAGACAGGTTCTTGATAATCTACCTGGACGATTTTTTGGTGTTTTCTAGATCACAATCAGAACATGAGAACCACGTCAAAATGGTGTTACAACGATTGCGGGATCATGGACTTTATGCCAAGCTGGAAAAATGCGCCTTTGATCTACAAGAGGTAGATTTCCTTGGTTACCGCATCTCGCCTCTAGGGCTTTCCATGGATCCAGCCAAGGTTTCAGCAGTATTGGAATGGCGGGCGCCAACTAACAAGAAAGAGGTGCAGCGTTTCTTGGGGTTCGCGAACTATTACCGCAAGTTCATTCCAGATTTTGCCCGCTGGTCCGACCCCATCACTAGCTGCATCCGTGGAAAGCAGCCTTTCCGCTGGTCTGATCAAGCAGAGAAAGGGTTCCAGCAACTAAAGAAACTATTCACCTCCCAGCCAATTCTACAGCACCCAAATCCTGGAACCCCTTTTGTGGTGCAAGCGGACGCCTCTGATGTGGCAATTGGGGCTGTACTCTTACAACCGGTGGGAGATCACCTCCATCCCTGTGCCTTTTATTCACGTCAACTAACCACACCAGAGAGGAATTACACCATTTGGGAAAAAGAACTACTGGCCATAAAGGCAGCCTTTGAAACTTGGAGACATTGGCTAGAAGGGGCCAAATTTCCCATTGAAGTCCACACTGATCATCGTAATCTAGAACATCTAAGAACTGCCCGCAAACTAAATCAGAGGCAGCAACGTTGGGCTTTATTCTTTGAACGTTTCAACTTCCAGATCCATTATGTGACCCCAGCCCAAACCAAGCAAGCAGACGCCCTGTCACGTAAACCGGAATACGCTGCAGGACGCAAGGAGACCTTTGAATCCCAACTGCTACAACCCGAGAACTTTGCCACGCTCACGGTGGGGAACACCAAATCCATTCCCATTGGTTCAACTTCCCCTACTCCAGGACCCATCTGTGCTCAAGAAATCAGGGCTAGTCAGCAAGCAGATGCCTGGGCGCAGGACCAACTTCGCCAAGGTCTGCATTTTCCCTTTTCGCTTAAAGATGGGCTGCTCTGCTATAGAAATCATGTTTATATCCCACCCGGACCGGGCAGGGAAAAAGCGCTTCGTCTGTGTCATGACTGCAAACCAGCAGGACACTTCGGACTATTTAAAACTATGCATTTGATCCTAAGGGATTTTTGGTGGCCCAAGATCCGCAAGGATGTGGAAAAATATGTCAACACCTGCCCAGTATGCCAGCGCTCCAAGATACGAAGGGAGAAGCCCTCAGGGCTTTTACACCCCCTTCCTACCCCATCTCGCCCATGGGAAATAATTTCCGCGGATTTCATCACTGACCTACCACCTTCCTGTGGATTCACCACGATCTTAGTGGTGGTGGACCTTTTCACCAAGTTAGCCCATTTCATTCCCTGCGAAGGCCTCCCCACGGCCAAAGAAACTGCGGATCTATTTCTTCAACATGTTTTCAGACTACATGGATTGCCCAAGAGTTTAGTCACAGACCGTGGATCTCAATTCACCTCTCGTTTTTGGAAGGCACTACAAAAACTATTGGGCATAGACTCTCGCTTATCTTCAGCTCATCATCCCCAAACAGATGGGCAAACGGAGCGCACCAATGCCACTTTGGAGCAGTATCTTCGCTGTTATGTAAACTACCAACAGGACAATTGGGCTTCTCTGTTACCACTGTCAGAGTTTGCCTACAACAATGGAGTTCAAGCTTCTACAAAAGAAACGCCGTTCTTTGCAAACTACGGCTTCCATCCACGTTTCTTCCCCCCTGTCATTGAAACTTCAGAAGTTCCCGCAGCAGAGGATTGGCTGCAGGAACTCACAGCGGTGCAACAACTTTTGCTCCAGCAACTGGATCAAGCCAAGGAGGACTATAAACGCCACGCTGACAAACACCGCCAGCCGGGCCCCGAAATCAAGGTAGGAGATCGGGTTTTCCTGTCCACTCGCTTTCTGCCCTCCCACCGCCCTTGCCGGAAGTTAGATGCCCGTTTCATTGGCCCCTATCCAGTGGTGGCGCAATTAAACCCCGTGACTTTCAAACTCCAACTTCCGCGTTCAATGCGCATTCACCCAGTGTTTCACCGTTCCCTGCTCCTTCCGGCGGATGGTGTGCGACCTGATACAGACCAACCGGCCCCCCCTCCTGTTTTGATGAATGGGGAGGAGGAGTTCGAGGTTGAGGACATTTTGGATTCTCGCTTTCACCGCCGCCGCCTACAATATCTCATTGACTGGGTGGGTTTTGGCCCTGAGGAACGCTCTTGGGAAGACGCCTCCACAGTCCATGCTCCTGATCTAACCCGTCGCTTTCATCAGACCTATCCCACCAAACCGCGACCTCGCGCCTCGGGGAGAGGGCCCCAGTTTGGGAGGGGCCTTGAGGAGGGGGATAGTGTGATGACCCATGGGCCTTGTAGTCCTGCTCAGGACATTGTAATTCCTGATGAAGATGAAAACTTGGGTTTTTTACCTTCCCAGTCTGAACTGGATTCCTCTCAGCCAGATCTTTCCCAGGCAGATCTGGGAACCTTGCACCTGCAAGAAAGTTGTCTCCCAGAAGTATGTCAAACAAGCCCAGAGCCTACTTCTCCCGTGTTCTTGCGCCGGGAGTTTTGTAAACAACAGAGAAGTTTGGAATCAGCTTCGCGCAGGAGTGCGAGGATTGCAGCTAAGAATGTGGCCAATTAAGACTGCTTCTCGTGAGAATCTTTGGGGAGTCTCACATCTGGTCTCAGAGTTTAGCTTTCGGTTCTGATTCCCAGAGAACTGCTTCGGCGGGAAAGTTAGACTCTATTTAGGTGTTTTACCCGCGTAGTAACTTCGCGGAGTCAATTCGTCAGCCTACGGAGCGAGTTGTGTCTGGACAGCGCGCTCCGATTCAAGCCTCGCTCCTGCTCAAGCCTTGCCTTGCTATCCAGCCTTCGCCTTGCTTCCCAGCCTTTGTTTATCTACGGACTTTGCCTTGTTTCCCAGGATCAATCCTTGCCTTGTTCCACGGATTTTATCAAGTTATTCCACGGACCTTGTTCTTGTTCTTAGTTACCTTGTTCCACGTTCAAGCCTTGTTTCAAGTATCAAGTTATTTCCTAGCCTCGCTCAAGTTTCATGGACTAAAGGACCTTGTCATCTCCCCTCACTTTGCTTGGCAAAGTGAGTGTTTCGGTTATTGGATTACAACTTTGGACCTTAATATTTCTTATTGGACATTGCTTTTTTGGACTAATTCTGACCTTTCCTGAAAGGTCTAATTCTGGACTATTTTCTACACTTGTTTTTATTAACTTTATATATTCCTTCAATAAAGATATTAGATAGATTCTGGCCTCTGTGTATGGTTATTGGTGCTCTGCAGCCTGGGTCGTGACAGAGGAAAGCGTTGAACAAATCTTGCCACGTCATACATTCACCATAGGTTTGCAATAAATCAGAAACAACTTGAAGTCACACAACAACAAAAATCTACAAATAGGCTGGCTTTCCCTCATACCAACTCTTTATATATCCCATCATTCAATGACCAGGACATGCTGCTAACTGATGACAGCAAGGAAGAAATAGCAGTGTTTGCAATTAAATATACAAAAGTTGGTTTTAAAATTTTCTACAAGGGCATCAAGTACCATGCTGGTGTGAACAGAAGGGTCTCTTTTTCTTCGCAAGCTTTGCTCTTTTGTTGTCTTGCAAAGAATTAGACATCACAGATAACACTTTCCTGGGTGATGCAACAGAGTCAAGAGCTAGAAAAATACCAGGGACCAGGGTTGTTTCTCCACAGTTATTTACATAGTTCCATAGCCTGCCCAAGATAAACAGGGATGTGGTGTCAATATTTGCATGTCATAACAAGCATGCTAGGAAACAAACTTGTACTTCACTGAAGCAATGAAACCATAGAAATTGATATAGAAGTGCACAAGGTGTGAAAATGATTCTCTTTGACAGAACAAACATAGCTTTTGCTGAAAAATTACACCCTTAAAGACCTCATCTTATGATGCTTAATCGTATAACAAAGGGTTTTGAATCACATAATGCACAGACAAAGTCCTCTGTACTCACCTCTTTAGGTCTTGGGACTGGGGAGGCGAGGATAGAGCCTACTCTCTGGTGATCCTGAAGCTTACTCCCCTTTGGAACTTGGGGACTTGGGACTTGGAAAGGGGAAAACCTCAGGGAAGCCTTCCAAATGTGGGGAACAACCCAAGGTTGTTTACCTTGGTGCTACAGTGTCTTCGCCCAAGTTAGGTGCAGGGAGGTTTTTGTTTTTTACACCAGTATATTCTCTTCCTCCTTTTTGGTTAAGGATATTTGTGGTTCACAGTTACAATAACTAGCTCAATAAAGATGCCCCAGTTACCCAGTGTTCAGGTGTGGTTTCGTTATTTTGCTGGTGGGAAACAATTACAGACTAGGGGTGTATCTCCATTAATTCAGTTTGACACCACTTTAGCTTCCATATCTATAGAATCATGGGAATTGTAGTTTTACAAGGTCTTTAGCAGTCTCTAACAGAGAATGCTGGTGTCTCACCGTACAACAAATTCCTGTGATTCAATAACATCGAACAATGACAGTTAAAGTGGTTTCACACTGCATTAATTCTCCACTGTAGATGCCTCCTAGGATGCTTCATTAGTCATCCTAGAAAACCATATAGACCTCATATACACTACAATTCTTTTAAAATACACTTTTTTAGTGGGGTACCTTTGCAAGGCTGTTGATGGTCTGATCTGGAAGAGTTTTTAAAAAAAAAATAGGAAAGTGACAGTGAAATCACCTAGAATGAGAAATCACCTGGGACTGGAATGGCCCAGAGAGGATCTCAAACTTGGCAAAGTAATAATGTGTGTATATCTTGCTTTTTGCAGGTTCAATACAATAGCACGAGGGCAATAGAAAAATGATGATGGTGGGCATAGTTGAGCACCAACAGACAGTATCCAAGCAAAGTATCTTGCTGAAACTTAAGACAGCTTGAGAGACCTATGGCAGTAGTATACCAAATCCACTCTGGCTTTTATTCTAACTTGAAAAAAGCCCAACCCCCAAGGTGATAAATCTATTTTGGCAATAGATATTAGTACCTTCAATGTGTCCTTGACATTCTGGAATAAAAGCTCTGGCAGATTCACTGCATCATGTATGCAGAAGCCCATGGCCACCCCTGCCAACGAATTTCCTAAAAGTCTGGACTAAGTGGAGGAATAGAATCCTTCCTCCTTTTGAAAATAGAAAAGCTAGATTGGAAGTAGTTCATTGAGTTTCCATTAAAAGTTGGGTAGAATGCATCATCACAAGAAATGAGTCAATGCTCTAAGAAAAGCTTGCAGCAAGAAAATCCTCAGGTTGGAGACATTGATTTCCTTTGAGAAGGGGTATATTATTCATACAGAATTATTTTATTTTTAACAAAAGAAAGGTATTTCAAAAGTTGGTCTTGTAATATAAGAGAAAGCTCATGGGGGAAGTATTTGTAGTTGGGAGGTAAAGAGGAACAGCTGGACAAATTGCTCTCTTGTTGGTATTTTCCCATGAATGCTTCTGATGGCTTTTTCTTTGGCCTCTCAGCTCTGACTGTATCAGAAATCATTAGAAGGAGAAGGCCCATTTTTACCCCAACCTTATTTTTGAATTTGTAGAGTCTGTCAAGTGAATTTTGCAGCATTCTCAGAGGAGCAAATAAAAACAGCTATATGAAGGGAAGATCACAAAGACCAAGCATTTATCTGAATTGGACTCTTGCCATTTGAACATTTCTCCTTTCTCGCTTTGACACTGCGATGTGGCAAAAGTGGTGCTCCAGGCAGCTAATTATTAGAATGTGTTTCAGACAGCTGAAGTGTTTTTATGTTAGCAATTTCATGTTACCAACATTAAACTCTTGAAAATGATGAGGTGGCTATGAGGGAGCAGAGGAGCTCTGGTGAAATTGGTCTCTCCTCTGTTGCTAGACAGGTCAAACATGGCTCGATTTTCTTTAACAAATTGTGCTTTTTGCTGATCTTTCTAACCAATTGCACTGATGGGATTTTTATAACAATAACAGTTTTATATTCCCCAGCATTCTCATAGAGTGCAAGGAAAACCCTTGCCATTATGTGAAGAAAATACTCTCATACTAGTTTTTCTTTTCAGGGCTCTATTCCAGATTATTCCCTGAATTCATATTGAAAACTACAGACCGAAGGGTCAACAGTTACTCTGTTTTTCCTGCACTGCCTACAAATTTGTAACCTTTCTTTTCTGTTATAAGAACATAATAATTCACCAGGACTCGAATAGTAAACATTTGTTGCTGGAAGAGAACCAGCCCCATCACTGGATAGGTGATGTAGTTGCCTTAAGAAGGAGATTTGCCATGATATGAAATAACAGCAAAAACAGCAATACATTGGAATTTTAATGTATTGTTGTTGCTTTTAAATGCCAGGAATGGGAAGAAATGATTGAATACTCTGACTAAAGAAGGGAAAATTAATCTGCTACAATCACTGCCAAAATAATTTGGGTCACTATGAATAATGTGTGCTTTCACTTGAATGAATTGAGGATGTTGACTGACATTTTCCCTGATGTCTTCAGATAAACTGCAACTGAAAGAAACAGGTGCAAAAGTGGTCAGCCTCCTGCAATGTTATGGGTTGAGTGGAAGAGGAAAAGGTAGCAAGCTTTGTCTAGCCTTTCTGAAAAGAGAAACAACACTTCCCAAGGATACACATAGCCTATGACAAATTACCTGTAAATATCAACTGTTGCTCATGTTGCTGCTTATAGCTGAGCACTTTATCACATACAGTTTCTAGGTATATTGACTCAGATACTTGTTAGAGGGGGCCCCTGGTGGCACAGTGTGTTAAAGCGCTGAGCTGCTGAACTTGCGGACCAAAAGGTCCCAGGTTCCAATCCCGGGAACGGAATGAGCGCCCACTGTTAGCCCCAGCTCCTGCCAACCTAGCAGTTCGAAAACATGCAAATGTGAGTAGATCAATAGGTACTGCTCCGGCAGGAAGGTAACGGTGCTCCATGCAGTCGTGCCGGCCACATGACCTTGGAGGTGTCTATGGACAATGCCGGCTCTTCAGTTTAGAAATGGAGATGAGCACCAACCCGCAGAGTCAGTCACGACTGGACTTAACGTCAGGGGAAACCTTTACCTTTACCTTTTACTTGTTAGAGAGTCTGATAAACTCTCCAAGGTAATTCTGGCTGAGATGATCCTAAAAAGTAAATCTACTCAGACTTGTGAATAGTGGCCTTCCAAGCAGGAAGAGCCAGAAACAACACCAAAAATGAGAAACACTTTTGGCCACCTTGATTTAAGAAGGAGATAGATGTGAGAGGTGCTATAAATCAGGACATCTCAAGGTCCAGCACTATCATTAAGAAATGGAGACTTGTTTGGCCCCCCCAGAATTCCTGACCATTGAACAAGCTGGCTAGGATTTCAGGGAGTTTGAAACACAAACACCCGGAGAGCTGGCTTAGAGAGATTGTGGGGTTTCCTTCTCAAATTATCTTCAAAAAAAAGTCTGGACAGCTACCTGCTGGGGGATACTTTACCTGAAGATCCTTCATTGAGCAGAGGGTTGGACTAGATGGTCCATGTGACCATTTCAAACTATAATTTATACTTACTTGATCAGATCAAATGTGAGTTTAGTCTAGCATCATGTTTTTTACACCATCCAAGACACTGTCCAAGCAATTCGGAGCATAGCTGATGTATTCAATCCAGTAACTCCTGAACTGTGGACTGGACAGTAGTTTGTGTGTGTAATTAAATAAATAAAGGCTTCTGTGTGCCTAAGCCAAAAAACCACAAAGGGGCTGCTTGCTGCATCTCTGCATGATTGATTGATTGGCAAGCTTGGCTTGCCCTGAGGAAGGGATCCAGTAGGCTGTCCTGCTGGCCAATTAATTCTGATGAGTCTCTGCATTGCCTGTGATGAATCATTCTATCACTCTGGGGCAGAGAGCCAACAGAATTTGAGAGGAAGTTCCTGCCCATTGAAATATTGTGAGTCACTACTGTGGCTTGTCTGCTCCTTTCCAATACCAAATCCATCCCTCAGGATTCAAAAGACTGTTCATACCATGGTACAAAGCAAATGTAGTGCCTTATTCTGAAATGCAAATATACATAATTCCATTGCACTCCAAGGCAGCATATTCCACTGTCAAAGTCTTACCATTAGAAAGTGTTTCCTAATGTTTAGTTGGAATCTTGTTTCCAGAACTTTGAATCCATTGCTTTGTGCCCCAGTATCTGAAGCAGTGGGAAAAAATGCTTCAATATGACATCCTTTCACATATGTAAACTTAGATATCATGTCACCTCTTAACCTTCTCACCTCCAGGTTAAACGTATCTAGCTCCCTAAGCTTCCTCATAGGGCATAGTTTTCAGAACCTTTTACATTTTGGTCACTCTCCTCTAGATACATTCCAGCTTGACAACATTTTGTTCTGTCCAGCAGACCGCAGCAGCAGTGGTGCAAGGTAGGTTTCCCAACTGAAGGGGGAAACAGCAGCAGCCCTAAAAGTATGGGGAAGGGGAGCATTTGTATGGGATCACCCGTCCATTGGTGCCAATGGGACAAAAATATTTGGGGTTTTTGGAGGTTTTTTTGGATGTTGGACGAAAAAGCTCATTTGGAAAGGCGCCATTTTCAGAAGCGGTGCCGAAAACTAAAATGGGGCCATATGAATGAAACAAACAGAAACAGATAGCTATCCTATACCAATGCACAAGACTATTTTTAACCTTTCATATGACATTTTAACCTTTTGTGCAGACCACAAAAATCGAAGTATTTGCAGTTTAATAAACTTTCCCCATGTTTTTAATGATAGACCCAATTAGGATATGACGTTTATAACCCAGGAACAAAAATCTTGTTACATAGTGTTACCAGGGGCAACTCCATGTGCTGAATCTTGCAATATCACCTGTACATGTGAGAACTGACCATGTTGCTCTGGTTCCTATTGATCCAACATATTTAATCCAGCATTTTTTGTGGGCTTTTGAGAGATGGCTAGAGGAATTGTCATGGTGGAGGACACAATTGAAAACACAGTTTAAAATGCTTCTATATGATGTGGATGTGTTTATTAGTTGTTCTACTTTGTTTGGATGTGCCACAACATTTTCATTTTATGTGAGAAAAATCTTCATATCTGTAGGTGCTGATGTTCTTTTCAATTATATTCCTGTGATATGAAATTTACTTAAGGGCCAACACTGGAATATGTCTGCATCTACTGTTGCAAAAAAAAAAAAAACCCTAAATCCAAGGTTGGCACATGATCCATCTGTCATTCAGTGGTCATCTTACTGCTCTTGCTATGCATTAATGTGTATGGATGTCGTTGTCAAGAAAATGAATTGTTGGAAATATGGTCAATTGATACCAACTTATATGTATAGAACTTTGGTCTTTACTTCTTCCCCTTTACTTTCTTTTCCCCCTTTTACTAGATTTTTTTTGTCTTTGCAAGCATACTTCAAAAAATTTAAAGTCATGCTAGTCTTACCTTGAATTCATCCCTTCTGAAGAGTATCCTTTCAGAATGGTCACGACTTCATTTCAACACCCACGATTTCGCTGGTATTTCACCGACCTGGCCTCCCCTTTCTCTTGTTCCCAGTGTGTAATGCAGATGGGGGGGGGGGTATTGCTTCTGCAGCCGTGTTAAAAGAGTGCCTTGAACATTTTAAAAAGCAATTGCACATGCCAACAGCAGATGAGGAAAAATTATGCACGCCATATTTTGGAGAGCTGGTTTCTGAATATGCATTGCCACACATTTATGGACACAGGACTGCTCCCTAGTCTATCACAGCAGTTTTAGTAGAAAATCAAATTAATTGGAAAAATGCAATAAGGCTTGGAGAAGGAGGGAAGGTTTAGTAGACTTGTAGTTGGCTGGAATGGTGGCTATTAGTGTGGCTGGGGTTCCTGAGGGAGGGAAAATATTGTCCAACCGTGTGCAGTTTCTTCAGCAGCATGAACACGAGCAATCGGTTAAATATGCTAGCTGTGCAGATGAACTCTTTGTCAAGGAGAGAAGGGAAGAGATTTTAAACTGCTCAAGGGGTCATCTGTTCAATTCCCGAGAAGTGTTTCCACTGTTTATTAAAGGCGAGCCTGGCTTCAACAGTGACAGGTGAAATAAACTATTGTAATGTACTTCACATGTGACTGCCCTTGAAGAGAGTTCAGAAACAGCACCTGGCACAAAAATCACCACCCAGCTGGTGTCTGGTGCAAGTCAACATGATTGTATTGCATCCGTGCTTAAAACAGCTACCCTGGATACCAGAATGTTTCTGGCAGAGCTAGTTGGAGAATGCTTTCTGTAAAAACAGGAGACTGCTTTTTATTATAGTTGGAGTGGGGCAGAGCATTTCAGAAGGATTTCCTAACAGAAGCAGTACATGCAGCATCTCCATTCTCTCACTTCTTTCTTGGAAAAAAGGTGTTTACCCTGCTTCAAGCATTAAAGAACTATTTCAGTTTCTGGCAACAACAATTACCAAGTTTCACCATAGCCTCTCTCTTGGAGGCATTGCTTTGACTAGGATTGCTTTTAGCTGTGCTGTTACTTCTGTTTATTAATGAACTTGATGGGAAGAGATAATATAAAATATAATAGCAATAGCAACTAGAGCCATACATGTGTTTTCCTTGTGGAAAACACTTGTCCTCTCAGTGACAGATTCGGTAATCCAGGCTAGTCTTAATGCTGGGTAGCAGGAAGCAAATGCCTCAAAAGAAAACCCCTTTCAATCACTTCCCCTAAACTCCCCCCGCCCCCCGCTCCATTCTGCTTTTGGAGAGACAGAGATGTGCGTGTGTGCCACATGGACCTCCCTTATTTGCTGCACATAGATGTCCAGTTTTTTTCTCTATATACTGCATCACTTATGTCGGCTTTCCAGATTATTCCCATGACTGGATTTCCTTCATGTTTCTTATGGAAAGGCTTTTCTTTCCACAGATGTAGCAACAGCATGTGCAAGAAACCCTTTCGCATTATGGGAAGCCCTTTTCCAAATGCTGTCTTCTGAAGCAAAGTGAATGTCCTCCTCCCTGACAGTCTATCAACTGTAAGGGAGGACCTTGCACCTAATTATGTGTGATTTTGATGCTAGGTGACATTAGTGTTATGTTCTCATTGCTGGATGTCTTTTTCCTTTAGCATTTCTATCTAAGGGATTCCACTCAGTAGCTTTCTGAATGTATTAAAATCAGCTTTCTTGAAATCCAAGGCATGTGTTTGACTATACTCTTCTTTGCCCTATCCTAGTGAATTCTGATAATTTTATTTGAGCAACCAACTCTTCCCCACTGGTTAGGATCAGGTTCAAGATTGCTGATCCCCTTGTTCTTTCCTCTAACTTCTGAAATAAGAAATTATCTGTAACATATCTCAGGCATTTGTTGGACAGTCTATTATTATTTATGAATTTATTTTTCTCCCTCTTTTCTCCCACGGGTGGGACTCAAAGCAGCAAACAAATGGTTAAAAAAACAGAAATTGCATAATACAAGAGCACATCATCCTCCAACCCAACCAAGTAAACCATAAACAAACACATTGTATAAACACATTATATAAGCCATATGAAATTAGCATAATAAATAACAACATTTATCATTATCATTAAAAAATCCCTGGGCCTCAGGCCACTGAGGTTGTCCTTAAAACATTATACTAAAAAATCTCAGAACTCTGAATCTTTGGCTGTGTGAACCTTGCCAAACCAAGATATCCTTCCGTGATGAGTCTTGGCAATAATCACTGGGTGCCTAGTCATAGCTTATTATGGGTTGTCAAGGAAGGCCTGGTTCCATAGAAAAGTTTTAACTTGGGAGCGAAAGGCCAGTAACAAGGAGGCCAAATACACCTCTTTGGGGAGGAAGTTCCAAAGTCATAGGATTACCACCAAAAAGGCCCATTCTTTTGTTCCCACCAACCATACTTATGACAGTGGTGGGACTGAGAGAACAGGCCTCTCCTAATGATCTCAGGGCTCATGTGGGTTGATAGGAAGAGATGCAGTCCCTCAAGTAGGCGGGTCCCAAACTGTTTAGGGCTTAGCAGAGTTAACCTCCCAGAAAATATAAAATAATTTGAGTTTTCTGAAAAGCATAATCCACCATAATGTTTCTTTTATTTATTTCCCTATTAATTTTTATTGAAATGCTCTCAACTGGTCCACTCTGATACGCTCTTGGATTTTTGTAAAACTGAATTTATCTTTGACATATAAAGTTGCTCTTTCAACTCCCTCTGCCCAAAGCTTCATAGTCAGAGGTGATCTGCTCAAAGGCATTATTGGTCATATTGTTGGAAAAATATGAATAAGAAGAAAAGTACTAATCTTGATAAGTTATGGCAAATTGTCCACACCAGGAAAACAGCAGCACACTTCCCTATTTATCTTGTCAGGCTGGCACACAGGTGCAATGAGTCCCCAAACACCTTTCTTTTCTTCTTGTTGTGGTTGGTGGCTATCTTGACTGCTTCCTTGGCATGTGATATTACTTATTTCTGGTTTCCTTTTTGAAAATATTCATTGCTGTATTTCCTCCTGGAGATGTAGAAAGCAATTGCTTAGTTGAAAAAGTTTTTAATCCCTTCTTTTTCCCCAGGTGTTTCCTCACTGTTATAGGCCTCTTCATTTTCCTTGGCGGTTTCTTCCTGTTGGATCTATATTATCAATTCTCCCTGTGTTCTATGCAAGAAGTCCTCCTGTTCTTTGATGCATTGAAGAGACACAACACGTAGCTATAGTGCACTGACCTTCTCTTCCAGGAGAGATACAAATTTGCACTTGCTGCAGGTATAGTTGGTGGTGTTTTCTGGCAAGAAGACAGACATTGCATATACCGTACATTGCAGCAGACAAGCATGGATCCTTTTGCCACCACCTCTGCAATTATTTTTCTCCTTTTTCTCCCTTCTGTACAGATTTGTGCTGTTTCTTAGGTTTTTTTCTGTATTCCTTTAAGCTTTCTTTTAAGGCAGTTCTACTGATCCCATTAGGATTAGCAGTATTGATCCCATTTGTCCTGGTCTCAGCATCACCTCCAGGGTAGGCAGGGACCTGGGCTCCCTGATAGTTTCCATTGCCAGACTGGTGGCAGGGGTCATACTGGTAAAGATCACTATAGTGCTGGGCCAGTCTGTTTTCACCTCTGCCTTCTCTGCCATCACCTCCTCTTTCACCACTGCCACCAGGTTGCAGAGGTGAATTTCCAGAGGTAAATTCCAAAAATGGACACTGCTTTAGACTGAAATCATAATGAAAATAACTCTCTCTTATGCCCAGATGAGATGGATAGATGGATGGATGGTAATCTTGAAGTGACTGGCTTGACCTTGAAGGAGCTGGGTGGGGTGACGGCCAACAGGGAGCTCTGGCGTGGGCTGGTCCATGAGGTCACGAAGGTTTGGAAGCGACTGAACAAATAAACAACAATATACCCAGAAAGAAAGAGGAAGACAATATAGATGAAGTAACACTAAATAGTGTGACCAGTAAAGTGTGCTTTCAGAAGTGGTTTGGCTGCAGTTGTCTGCATAATTGCAGTTTCTGAACAGTATTCAGAGACAGCTTCATGTAGTTTGCATTACAGTAATCCATTCGCTGGCCGGCCCTACTGTTAGGTGCATTTGCACAGTAGAATTAATGCAGTTTGACATCACCTTAACTGCCATGACTCAAAGCTTTGTAATCATGGGAAAGGGCAGGGCCCGACTCACCGGGCCCTGCAGATTGCTGGGAAGGGCGCTCCCTCCCTCCCCAGCATGGCGGTGGACGGGGGTCTCCTTCTTCCCAGGAGCCCCCTCGGCGCGGCGGGAAGGTTTCCCGCCGCCGGAACCGCTGGCCAATGGCAGGCCAGCACTTCTGGGCTGCCATTGGTCAGCGCCCCTCCGTGGGCGGGGCTGCACCAGGCCCCGCCCCCAAGAGGATCAACAGCAGCCATTCTGAGGCTGCAGCTTGACTCGGAAGGGTGCGGAGAGCAGCGGAGCCAAGGAGAGCGGCAGAAGGAGCCCAGCCAACACAAGGAGCCAGAAAAAAGACGGAGAAAGCGGGGAGAGGGCAAGGAAGGGCAGCGGAGCTGTGTGTAAGACGCGGTATATGGGAGGAAGGTGAGGGTGCTCCCCGGGGGTTGGGGTAACGCGCATGTCGCTCGCGGGCCTCGTAGCACACCCCCCCTACTCTCTCCTCAGCCCCTGTTTGCTCCAGCACCCACCACACCCCCCCCTCCGATGGGTTCTATTCATGCACCGGGCTTTGGGCAGCGTTTCTGAGGCAGATTGGGCCTCACGCCTGCCTTCCCAAGCGAGCGCCGGGCGGCGGGGGAGTCCAGAGGCGGGAGCGCCCCCCCCCTCCTTTGGGCGCGCCTACAGAACTAAGCAAGCGTTGCAGGCGAGCCTGGGGCGGCGTCTGCAGGCTGAGCCACAACCCACCCTCTCCACCCCTCAGGGTTATTCTAGCCAGCTTGGAGCGGCACGTCCAAAGGGTTTTTTGCCCCCTTTCTCACCACAGAGAGGAGCTCATATTTCGGCTGCAGCTTGCGGGGGCAGCTGGCCGGTCCCCCGGCCGGTATCACAACATGGGGCATCGGGTTTGGGCGGGCCTATCCCCCCCCTCACCCCCCCCTCCTCCTTTCCAACTGTTGGGCATCTCAGGAGAGTGGGTCATGCCAGGGGCTCACAACTTGTTGGTTTGCATGCAGATACGTTCATCATGTGTACGCTGATGCAGGCATAGGGTCACAGGTTCTATTCGCTAGCAAAAATATATATATATACATATTTATATATATATATATATACATAAAAAAATAAAAATGATAAATATATATTAATGATATATATATATATACACACATATATATATATATACATTACAAATCACAAATATATAGTGGGGGTGCATGGTAGGTCACGCGACCGCCATCTCCGCACTGGTAACGGGGGCCCGCCTCCTTGTGTCAAACAGCCCCGACCTCAAGGGGAAGTTGTTTTTTCTTTCATTTTCCACGCAGGGCAATGGCGCCAAAAAGGAGCACTAGGGCGGCAGCGGGCATTGAGAAGGAGTTGCCGGCTAGAACAACGAGGCCACCCAGGAGCAAGGCAGCAGCCGAGCGCGAACCTAGAAGAAAAGCACCTAGTAAGGCGCCCATGCGCAAAGCAGCTCCAAAACGCGCGGGTAAGCAGGATGAGGGCGCGCTGGAGGGGATTTCGCAGAACCTCGCCCGCCTAGTGGATAGAATGGGTAAACTTGAGTCTAGGGTTTATCAGAGATCCAACAGGGCATCAGCATCCCCGCAAGGCGATGCACCGAGAGGCAGGAGACGCACGAGGGACAGGGACGTTTCCAGGACGCCCTCAACTAGCCCGGAATACAGCGGGGACGACTCCACAGCGGCCACCGAGCGGACCGAGAGGAGTGGCGGCAGTGCTTGCAAGAAGTCGCGCAGGTCTTCCAGGCGTTGTTGCCAGACCACCACAGACAGCGACTCTGCGGAGAGTGAGTATGCTCGCGTTGATATTGTTGACAGAGATAACTATTGGAGGACAGCGGCCCTTGTGCCGGGACTCCCTGAATGGGCCATCAGGGACAGAACCGAGACAGCCGCGGCGCTGGGAGCCCCATGTGGTGCTTGGGGCAAGCGCAGGGCGCCTGCCCCGGCGCTACCTGGCCCCTTCCAGGACAACGAAGACCCACCCGGCACTCACCTGTCCCCCCGCATCATCAGCAAGATACTAAAAGGCTATTATGTGGACGTTTTTACACTCATAAAACCAGAAGGGGAGGAAGGTAGGGAACCCCCTCAGAGAGGCAGGCATAGAAAAGGGGAGAAGAATAAGCCGGTTGAGCAGAACTTTGTCAATTGGATGGCTGGGTTTTCCGTTTACCTGGGGGTAGTGGCCACGTCCTTTCCTGATCGAGCGTGGCATCTTGCTAATCATCAAAAAACGGTTGTCAAGGCTAGGAGGATGGCAGGCGAGGCAGCAGCCATTGCATATGATGAGGCCTTCAGAAAAAGAGCGTCCCAGAGCACCAGGGTTAGATGGGACCTCACAAATCACGATATATGGCTCACTGAGGTCGGCCCCAGCATAAAAAGCAAGGCAGATGCGGGCAGGTCAGACCGAGGCTGGGGCAGAAGAGACAGCAGGCGTGCGGTGTGCTGGGAGTTTAACTTGGGAAAATGCCAACGGGCACGCTGCCGCTTCGACCACCTGTGCGAATACTGCTCAGGAAACCACACCAAGATGAGTTGCGGGAAGTCCAGCAGCAACGGGCAGCCCTTTCGGTCAGGCCGGGCTGGTGCCCAGCCCGGTTTCAAAAAAGAAGGTGGATCATCCAACGGGAGCAGCTCCGTTTGCACCAAGTAATGCCTGCGACTTCATCGGGACACTGGCTCGCACCCCGGTGCGCCTATCTGCCATGCAGCCTTGGCTGAAGGCGTATCCCCATAAGGCTGCTGCGTCATTTTTACTCGAAGGTTTTTCTCACGGCTTCCGCATACCAGCGGTAGGCCCCAGAACGGCATTCACATCAGGCAATTTAAAATCAGCAGTGCAAATGCCCGAAGTCCTCAGCAACAAAATTGCCAAAGAATTGGAAGCGGGCAGGATCGCAGGACCTTTCCAGGCGCCACCTCTCGAGAACTTTCGGGTTTCCCCGCTAGGGGTGGTGCCTAAGAAGGCGCCAGGCGAATTTCGCCTTATCCATCATCTATCTTACCCAAAAGGTTCATCCGTCAACGATGCCATCCCGCCTGAGCTCTGTTCAGTAATACGCCTCTTTCGATCAAGCGGTCAAATTAGTACAGGAGAAAGGTCCACATGCCCTCATGGCGAAATGCGACATTCAATCTGCATTCAAGGCTACTCCCCGTCAACCCAGCGGACTTCAATTTGCTGGGATTCAAATTCAATGAAAAATGGTATTTTGATAAAGCCATGCCCATGGGCTGTGCAGTCAGCTGTGCTGCATTTGAAACCTTTAGTTCTTTTCTGGAATGGGTGGCACGTACTTTCGCTCATTCCAAGTTCATCACTCACTACCTCGATGACTTTCTTTTTGTGGGCGTCAGGGACAGCGACGAGTGCGCACACCTACTCCGGACTTTCATGGCCATGGCTATGGTTTTTGGCATTCCATTGGCAAAGGATAAGACCGAGGGCCCCTCAACGAACATCACCTACTTGGGTATACAATTGGATTCCAGTTTGGGCGTATCTCGCTTGCCTGGGGACAAATTGACCAAGCTAAAAGGACTGATATGTGAGGCCATCGGCAAGAACAAGATCACCCTCAAAGAATTGCAGGCCATCCTAGGGCATCTCAACTTTGCCTGCAAAGTGGTATCACCAGGGAGGCCTTTTTGTGCCCGTCTAGCGCGGGCCACGGCAGGGATCAGCGCCCCGCATCACCGTATCAGAGCCACGCTAGGAATGCGGGAGGACCTCAGGGTATGGCTAGAATTTTTGGATAGTTTCAATGGCATTGCCATTTGGCAAGATAGATGGGAGCCAGGGACCGAACTCCAGGTGCACTCTGATGCGGCAGGCAGCAGCGGCTTTGGAGTATATCTGCAAGGGCACTGGTGCGCGGCCAGGTGGCCCGACAGTTGGGCGGGAGGTGGCATACTGCGGGACCTCACCTTCCTCGAGTTTTTTCCCATATTTGTTGCCGTACGAACCTGGACCGAAAAATTCAGGAACAAGAGAGTACGATTTTGGTGTGACAATCAGGCCATAGTCAGGGTCATCAACAAACAAACATCAAAGTCTCCCAGGGTTATGAGGCTCGTAAGGTTTTTCGTACTAACTTGCTTGGAAGCTAACATCACTTTCTTAGCCCAATATATTCCAGGTGTTCAAAATGAAGTAGCGGATGCATTGTCCCGTTTCCAGGACGACAGGTTTCGGTCGCTAGCGCCGGAAGCAGACCTACAGCCCACCATTTTCCCACAGGAGCTGTGGACACTTGGAGAGGAGAAGCCTGGTCAGAACTAATGCTAACCATTGCACCTGCGACCAGGAGGGCTTACCGTGCAGCTATGACAACATTCACCAAGTTCAGGCTGGAGGCGGGGTACGGCAGCGGATGGCCAACCAACGAGGACGAGGTGCTACATTTCATCATTCGCCAGAGGAGGGCCAACGTTTCAGCACACGCCATGCGGCGGCAACTGGCAGGCATTGCCTTCCACAGCAAAGCGGCAGGATGGGGAGATCCATGTAACGACTACAGAACAAGGAAGTTACTGAGAGGATGGAGCAAGCGTGCGCTGAGGCAGAAAGATGGAAGACGCCCTCTCTCCTACAACATTCTTTGCAGGCTCATCTCGTCGCTGAAGGGAATCTGCGCTTCACGTTACGAGGTGAAACTTTTCACAGCAGCTTATACCACAGCTTTCTTCGGGGCACTGAGACTGGGGGAGGTGGTGGCCGACTCCAAATCTGATGGGTCAGGGAGGGCACTACAGCTCAGGGATGTTTCCATCGGGCATGACTCATTAGTCATCAGAATTAGACAATCCAAGACCGATCAAGGGGGGAGAGGGGCATCCCTCAACATTCTAGGGTTAGAACCAGGGCGGTTATGTCCAGTCAGGGCACTCTCTGCATATTTACACTTGCGTAGGTCATCTCCGGGAACGCTCTTCATACATCGCAATGGTACCCCACTATCTAGGTACCAGTTCATGGCGATATTCCGCAGCGCCCTAACAGGCCTGGGCCTACCAGCTGTGGAGTACGGAGGGCATTCATTCAGGATAGGAGCAGCCACCACGGCAGCGGTTGGGGGTGTGCCAGTGGACGTCATAAAAACCATGGGGAGGTGGAAATCGGCAGCTTACGCATCATACATCAGACCCGGCCTTCTCCTGGAGGCTACGAGGTCTGCCGGCCCCTCTCCTTTTCCTCAGGTGCGCCGCCGTGGATCGAGGGGATCAGTCGATGGGACGGAGATGGCTTCATCCGGTAGCGGTCGGTCAGGGGAAGCCGTGCGCCGTGGCCGCCGCAGGAAGGACAAATTACCCGCTGGACACGGGACGGATCGATGAGGACTCTCGCATCCAGATGCGAGGTGGTAGAGGACTCAGAACAGCGGATAGCTGCATGGCAGCGCCTCGGGGCCCACCGCGGGGACAAGCGGTATCCACTTATCCACGTCGTATTCTAGTTATCGTTTTTTGTTGGCTACAGAAGGTGGGGTTGGCGGCAAGGAGAGTGGGGGGTCCCCACCCTCCTTTTGTGGCGTGTGACATGGGTCTCGGATCTCGTAAAATACTCCACCCCCCCCCCCTTTTCATTGGTATTAGGGGGGAGGGGATATTTTGGCTACCGCCAGGTGGCGTTGGAGACCGACTACCGGGTCAGGTGTCGGTTGTGTCGTGACTCATGTGGATCAGACAGCATTGGGCTGTCTGATCTTTGATCCGGGACCCATGCAGGGCAGCCAACCCTTCATTCTGTAACCAATAAAATGTTGTGACCGTTTTCCCAAAACAGTTATTGTCTGTGTGTTAATTGTTCACCATCATACGGCGGAGACAGTCGACCATGCCCAGGCAAAGGGCAGGGCCCGACTCACCGGGCCCTGCAGATTTCTGGGAAGGGCGCTCCCTCCCTCCCCAGCATGGCGGCGGACGGGGGTCTCCTTCTTCCCAGGAGCCCCCTCGGCGCAGCGGGAAGGCTTCCCGCCACCGGAACCGCTGGCCAATGGCAGGCCAGCACTTCTGGGCTGCCATTGGTCAGCGCCCCTCCGTGGGCGGGGCTGCACCAGGCCCCGCCCCCGAGAGGATCAACAGCAGCCATTCTGAGGCTGCAGCTTGCCATCCCGCCCACCCTGCTGGCTTTCATGTTTTTGCAATTTTTGTCACAACTGTTGTTGGCGTGTGACATGGGTCTCGGATCTCGTAAAATACTCCACACCCCCCCCCCCTTTTCATTGGTATTAGGGGGGAGGGGATATTTTGGCTACCGCCAGGTGGCGTTGGAGACCGACTACCGGGTCAGGTGTCGGTTGTGTCGTGACTCATGTGGATCAGACAGCATTGGGCTGTCTGATCTTTGATCCGGGACCCATGCAGGGCAGCCAACCCTTCATTCTGTAACCAATAAAATGTTGTGACCGTTTTCCCAAAACAGTTATTGTCTGTGTGTTAATTGTTCACCATCATACGGCGGAGACAGTCGACCATGCCCAGGCAATTATAGTTTTACGAGGTCTTTAATCTTCTCTGTCAAAAAATGCTGGTGCCTTGTCAAAGTACAAATCCCAGGATTTCTTAGCATTGAGCTATGGTTGTTAAAATGCTGTCAAACTGCATAAATGCACCCTGAGACAGCGATCTTCAGCAACAAATTGGGGTGTCATAGAAGATAGAAAAACTATTAAATTTGTTACTGTTGTACATTTACTGATATGTATGAGGATAAGCTGACTTACCTAGGACCCCATTCCACAGGGGAGAAGTGCCTGCAACCCAGTTTCCCCCATTGTTTTTTAAACCTGGGTCGGCACGGACTTCTTCCTTGTGTGAAACCGACTGCAGACTCTATGGATGCAGAGGAACAATGGTAATCATTAAAGGAAGGGAACAACAAAATGACAGCTGACTTTCAGCCCAGTTAATGAAATAATAATAATAATAATGAATTTATTACCCGCCTTTCCCTGCAACTCAAGGCAGGATACAACATCATTAAAACAAGATATAAAACACTTTTTAAAAACATACAAGATACACAGAATTAAAATACAAGTTAAAATCCACTGATGAAATGCAGATTAAAATTCACAACTTAAAATGAGCCCAGTTGTCCCATTGCTCCCTTTTCTACGGCCAGGTGGAATAATCGCTGGTTTGTGACAGCTGAGGAAGAGTTAAAAGCATCATGGCATCTCTCTTAGTTAACACTAACAACATCTGAATCAAAGCTATAATACTGATATTAAGTTTTATTGCTTTAATAGCCAGTTTCTAATCATATAATCATTGTTTTTCCATGACACTTATTCTTCTTTTGGGGTCATTTGATTCTTTTTCATCATAGCCTGAATAAACATTTTGTCTTTAAAACAATTGTCTGCTAAATCCAATGTATAATAAACCAACGAATACTGTTCACTCTTCTTATTATAAGCTAAAAATTCATGTTTATAGTCTAATGTAATAAAAATAAAATAGGTTTCATCTGGATGCTTACGATCTGCCAAGGTAGAGACGAATGCTCAAAAGGAATCACCTACTAGATGTCTTTAAATTATAGAATCATTAAGTTAAATGCTTCTGCTACCATCAGCTTTAATATCCATGCTAGAGAATGGAAGTTCCTTATTATTTTATAGAGAAAATGTCCACATTAAGATATCATTCTATACGCCTACATCTAATGTCTGTAGCCAGTGGGGAGACATCAGTATATTTCCCAGATGTCAGAAGAATTGCTGCTACAGTATATATTTTTCCTCACTGATTGCTCAACTCTGAAATGACCTGCAGCTAAAACTATAGAACACAATATGTAGAAAAGACAGCATTTCCTGCAATGATTGTACTTATTGTGTTGTCAAAGGCTTTCATAGCTGGAATCACTGGGTTGCTGTGAGTTTTCCAGGCTGTACTTATTGTTGTCCCTTTAACAGTGGTTCCCAACCTGTGGACTGTAGCCCACTGGTGGGCTGTGAGACCTAAAATTAGGTCCACAAGACATGCGGGGATTTTTTTTTTATTGGTGTCTTTGTTTTTAGCCTTGTTCCTGGGGTTACTTGGGGTGCTGATTATTAAATATGGTTTTCTGTGGGCAAGCAGATGGTGACTACTGGGTGGCATGTGTTCTGTATTAGAAACTAGAGATGGTGTGGTCTATGCAATGCAATTTTCTGAGTCAACACTTCCAATAATCAAAACGAATCTAAAGTTGACCAAAAACTGATTTGTAATCTTTTGGTACTAATGTTGGAGAGTGATCCCTGGTCAAAGTGGTCCCTGGTCAAAGTTGTCCTCAGTCATATGGTCCCCGGTCAAATGGTCCCTGGTCAAAAAAAGGTTGGGAACCACTGCTTTAACAAGGTATGTACTACAATACCCCAACTTTGGTTGGAATCTGGTGCATTTCCTTATGCTGTTAGATTATAGAAGTAGAAGAGACTACAAGGGCCATCCTATCCAACACCGTACTGTTCAGGTATAAATAATCAAAGCACTCCCAACAAATGGTCATCCAGCCTTTTTAAAGACTTCAACAGAGTCAAAGGCAATGTATTCCACTCTTGAATAGCTCTTACAATCAGGAAATTCTTCCTAAATTTTAGTGGAATCTCTTATCTTATCATTTGAACCAATTGTTCTGTGTCCTCTCTGGAGCAGCAAAAAAGCAATAATAAAAAATAATTAATAAAACTTTATTTTTATCCCACTCTATTTTCCCAAGTGGACTCAGGACAAATGGGCTCCATCATCATTATGACATAGTTTCAAATATTTAAACATGGCTATCATGCCCCTCTTAACCTTCCCTTCTCCAACTAAACATACAATATTTGACATGGTTTCCAGACTTTTTACTATTTTTGGTCATCCTCTTCTGGACACCTTTCAACTTGTCAATATCCTTCTTGAACTGTGGTGTCCAGAAATGGACACTGTATTCCAGGTCTCACCAAAGCAGATTAAAGTTGTACTATTACTTTGCTCACTTTATTGCTGATGATAAAATGTGCTTAAATATTATTAAATTATGCCTCATTTATCTGGCAAAAATGCCATCCTTTATTAACTGCAGCATTTTCAATGTCAGACTACAAGGCGACACAAAGTGGAGCAAGTCCTACCCTCAATGCATACCATGGTAATTCACTGTAATGATATTAAGGAATAAAAAGCTCCAAAGAATATACTGGCTGGATGTTAAAGGAATGATAAGACAATGGTTAAAACCATATACATACACCAGCTATAGTAGTGTATACAATGGATACACCAGGTCCAGTGGTGTATACAACTCATTGTGCAACAGGTGTCAAAGAATTATATCCACCTGTTGTGCAGCATGAATTAACTCTCCCAGCCACAAAGTCAACTATGTTAGAAAGGGCTATATGAATTTGCAGAATAGTTGGCTAGACTAAGGATCACACTTAGGCAACCTTTGACAGAGCACAACCATTTATGCAACACGTTTTATACCATCATAGTGTACAAAAGGGTTTAAGCCAACATGTTTAAAGCAATACCGGCAGTTCAGTCTATCCACAGGTTCATTCAGACATAGCTTACTTTTTTCCAAAAAAGAAATCCAAAAAACAAACCTTGATTTTGCCATTTATATAAGGAACATCATTTTATTATGCCAGTGTATATAATGGGGCTTGAGCATTGCTCATTGTTTGAATGCCTTTACTTTTAAACATCATTTTAGACCATTACTAACTTTGATGCATTACTTGCTTGCACAGTTTATCCATGTCATACAAGACAATAGATTTGTACAAAGGATTTATACATTTAGCCATGACATATGGAATGCTTATGTTATTTGTTTCAGATAAGTTGAATAGACACAGTCCATTGCAAATGCCCTAAATGCACACTTTAAAATGCATCCATTAAAGGGGGTAGTCAGTTTCCAGATAATCGCAACCTGTCTCAGCCATATTTCAGCATAATGATCAAACTGTGTAAAAAAAGGTCTTCAGACGCCAATGGAAGTAGAGGAGGGAGGAGGCCAGGCGAGCCTCCCTTGGAAGTGAGCTCCATAGCCTGAGAATGGCCACTGTGTCTGTTCCCAAGTGTGGGCCTGGCTGCACACCAAAGAAGGTGTGAATAGTACTCTAAGCCATTGCATTATATAAAATTCAATTTTAACAAGCACCTAAAAACTATGCATACATTTTAATTTTTTTGCAAAAATTTCCAACTTCTTTGGTTCAGCTCTCGAGATGTTTCTTATCCTTGGGAAAATTAAGAGAGAAGAGACTTCACATATCTCAATATGACTTTCAAGGCACATTAAGTTCATAGGCACCTCTTGGGCACAATTTCCAGGGCTTATTTTTTCCAGCAAGAAAGAAAACCAGCATCAATTTTGAAATTATATCTTTCCTTTGACACCTAGGTGTCTCTAGACAGTAGCATATGGAATTCTGATGGACACTGTAAGACTGAAGGACAGTCACCAAAATGAGAACATGACAATCAAACAACTGAAAATAGCTGTATAATATTGGCATTTGTAAATGTCTTACTACTAGTATGCTTAGAACATCTATATTAGCATTATTCAGGTACGTGTATCAATGATGTGAAAGCACTGGCTAGCCCTGTCCCTTAACAAGGAAATATACATCTGCCAAGATTGGTGCCAGCCTAATGGAGCCGCATTCATGTGCAGATCCATACATGTAGAATGTATACATGTATAAACACCCTGTTCAGTCAGAGGGTTCGTCTTAGCAGCCAAACAAAAGTGAGTGAAATAAAACACTTAATAAGAATCCGTACTCTGTGGTTTATGTAATCCCCAGTCAATCTCAAACTGGTTACAGGTTTTCCTATATAATCACTGCACATCTAAACCTCTTTCTTCAATTCAAGTTCGAAACTGCATTAAATGATCAATGTACATGAGGTCCATGAGCATGATTCTTCTTTTTTAATTGAAAAAAATACACAACATTGAGGTGTTTCTGTGTGTGCATATGTGCATGCATTCAGATTCACACAGGGACACCATGGGCCTTATCCAACAGGCAGGAGGGAAGGGAGGAGGGAGTGAAAGAAAGTGTCCTTGGTAGTAGGGACCCAACCTACCCCAGCAAGATCTGTTTTCAGGGATGGCCATCCCACAATGTTTACCCACTTTCCTCTTCTTCCTGCTGCTGTCTTCTATCAGGAGTCGGGTGAAACTGACTCCTCTGACCATTTTCGCACGCTGGTGAGATGAATTTCAATGCACAGCCACTAGAAGTGGCAGTGCATTGTGGCAAGCCCTGCATGGGACTCTGTTATGCCAGCAAAATAAGACTGTCAGAAAACGGGATAAATTTAGGATGGGATAAGGTCGCATGTTGTCCAGCTTCATCCTAGACCAGGTAGAGAAGCCTTGTCTGTGGGCCACCTGTAACTTATTTGTTGTTCTTAAAGGCTCTCCTCGGAGACCTCAAAACATCCCAGAACTGATTATTTTTAAAGAATGGCTGAAAATTCACCAAAACCCCTCACTGAAGACAAAAAGTGGTGTCTTGACTTCTTCAGCACCGCACTAGCTCTTCAATCCAAAGTCAAAAAAGAAGGGAAGGCGCAGAAATTATCTGTTTTGGCAGATTTCCAAAACTAGACGTGAAACTAGATTAGTAATGGTCATTCTAGGAGTGGACATGCAGGGGATGGCCCCCACCCCTCCACACTTGCTCAGTCCTGTCCTAAAGGGCTGAGTAACTATGGCCTAAAGCAGTGATTCGCAAGCTGGGGTCCCCAGATGTTTTTGGCCTTCAACTCCCAGAAACCCTAACAGCTGGCAAACTGGATGGGATTTCTGGGAGTTGTAGGCCAAAAACATCTGGGGACCCCAGGTTGAGAACCACTGGCCTAAAGGGGCAGCTCTATACCTGCATGCCTTTGAGCACAATAGATGTTTTATGAATTACCGAGAATGAAACCACCCACATAGGCAGATAAGATCTCATGTGCCCTAACACCACCTACTCAAAATCAGTGGATTAGATCAAAAGTAATTGATACTGTTTCCATTGCTTCAGCCCCAGATATATAATATTCCCCAATTAGCAGCTATTGGATTATTTTCAGCAGATGTGTGTTGGGACCTTCTCTACATAATACAAATAAGGTCTGTTGACTTGCATCCCAAGATACGTGAATAAAGGAAAGTTCACACAATGAATATTTCATGTTTCTTCCATGATACTACATCGTTCATGCCCACAAACTCTTCTAAACAATATTGGAAGGGGCACTAAGGGGTTCTGGAAAGGAGGAAACTACAATTCAAGCCATTGAACAAGAACTAGACACTTTGCAAATCCATTGCAGTTAATAGTATTTATTCTAATGGTGACTTCAGTTCTATTTATTTCAACAAATCTACTCTTATGTATAATTAAGTCTAGATCCTGCTCAATCCAACAGTCTTATTACAATGCGATTCTGGGTAAATATGGACCAAATTGTGCATTTAGAGAATGATATTCTAATTGCCCCTGAGATGGATTCCTTGAATAAATAAGGAAAGCTTGACTAAGTCTATTGTCAGTTTCTTGTTTGTTAATTGGCTTCTCTTTTGACGAAGATCAATAAATGACGGGAACATTATTCTCTTGATAACTATTAACTGTCCTTGAAATGTAACTCATTTACTTTTAATAAACATCGTACTGAAAATGTTGTATAACAAACCACCTTTAATGCATAGGACAAATGAGTATGTTGAACACTTGAAAGTGCTTTTGATAAAAAGATTTGATAATTCAATGTTTTGCCTTAGTAAATATAATTAAAAACCCATAAAAAGCAAAAAAAAAGGTATTTTATGAATGTTCAATGTTACAAAACACAAAAGCTGAAGTTGTGTTTTTCCATACTTGCTATGTTCAATTGATATCCTGTGGTTAGATCTCAGCAAACACTGACACATTTTTGTTAATATTACTTCTAATTCAAAATAAAATCTCATCCCAACCTCTCTGATAACCCTTTGATGTTGCCTTCGAGCACAAATAAAAAAGCTTCAGCTTCACGAAATGATTTGTGATAACTGAAGCTTGCGCTTCAGCATTTGACAAAATGAGTTTCAAAGTACATGCTAAAATTTATCAACTTACACAACAGCACAAATTCATAATGCAGCTTGATGGGGTGGGGAACAGGACACCCAAAGGTTAAAACATCCAATTTACTCAAATAAATGAAAGAATGTACAAAACATTATGCAGCAATACTCAATTATTCAAAGTATGTAAATTGTAACAGAATAGTCTTATGAAATATAAGCAGAAATGCCAAACAGAAATTATAAAATATAATTCAATGGCCACATAATGCAAGCCTATGCGTTGTCTACTCAAAAGTAATTGTCATCAAGTTAAAAGGAGTTTCTTCTGGGTAAGAATATGGAGCAGTGATAGCCTTGAATACCTTCCAACACTTCACACATAAAAACAAGGCAACCAACATCAGAGTGTAGTCAAGATGGTTGAATTTCTTAATGAGAACACAAGAAGCTAGGAGACACAGGTGTTCAAGACCTCCCTATCTCCGCTCCTCCCACCCCAAGTTAATTTGTGCAAATGACTCTTATGCTTTGGACTCAGGGTGCTTCCAGACAGCGCCAAATTCCAGGTTTTAAATGGGAGGGTAAAAAAACCCAGGAACTGATTGCAGGTCCTCATGCAGACCTATTAGTCCCCTGCTGTCCTCACATGCTTCCTCTGTATTGGAACAAGATGGATAGTGGATGGGGGACAACAGGAGGAAGGTTTCATTTTTTAAAATTCACTCTGATATGCACTGGACTGTATATGCATATGCAAATATCTTAATATATATATATATATACACACAGATTTGCATGTGCGCATATAAGGTTCAGTGCATAACAGAGTGAATTTCTTTAAAAAATGACTTCTGCCAGGTCTTTCTTTTCCCCCAATTGTTTTTTCAGGCTATGTTTACTATTATAAAGTTTAAAATAAAAATTTCAGAGAGTTCTAATTGCTCTCCATTTGTGCTTCCATTAAACTAGCTGTGTGTCTGTTTCACAGCCCAATCAGCGAATCAGTTGTTTCGAGCTTTTTAAAAGTGCAAGTGTGCTGGAGCAGTCTCCACAGAGGAGAGGGGAGGAAATCATGTTTTTTTCATAAGTGCAGAGATGTACAGTGATGTTAATATGTGCATTTTCCTGCTGGAATCAGGATATCAGCAGACCTTTTTAACATGCATTTTTTGTCCGTTGCAGTGAATCAGCACAAATTTAACCACCACCATCCCTTTTAACCCGGTAACGTCTGTATTTTATGGCCTGTGCAAAAGGCCCCATTGTGTGCATCAACTGAAGCTAAAGACAAAGACAGAAAATAGAAGGAGAAGGGAGAATTTAGGACATTTTAAAAGCAGTAAAAAGGCAGGGCAGCAGAGGGTTAATTGGGACTGTTCCTATCTAGTCATGACAGGTGGGGAATGTGCATGAAGTCTCCCAATGTCAGATTCTCAAGACTGGGCCTTTCTTTTTAATGATAGAAGGCTGAATTTTGTAGGTATCAAGTAGTGCCAACATATATTTTGTCAAGGTTGTAGAATCCCTTTCTGCATTGTTCAACATTTTATTTTTATTTTTATAATAGCTTTTATTATTATATCTTTTTAAAAAACATAGTATTGTTCACACACACACAAAAAGAGCCAGTATGGTATAATGGTTAAAGTTCTTGGCTAGATGTTTAGGAAACTGTGTGTAAATCCCACTTAGCCATGAAGTTTGCCAGGGCAACAATCGCTAGATGTACTGTGTGTAAATCCCACTTAGCCATGAAGTTTGCCAGGGCAACATTGTGCCAATTGTTATCTCTTAGCTTAATCTGCTTCATAAAGAAAAGGACCATAAATGCTGCTTCAGGCATGTTGAAGGTTATAAAGGTAACAGCAAAATAAATAAAATGTAATCTGCATGTTATGGACATGTTAAAAGAAACCAGATGGAATTCAAGAGGGGGGGAGATTGGTGGGCAATATAGACCATTCTGAAGTAGTAGCATTTAGTATTTTTTACTATTAGACCTCACCCACTCCATTATATCTTCAGTTGCAACTTGACCTAAGCTTTCCTGGGTCCTACTCCAACATTCATATGACAATACCACACTAGTTCCCTCTTTAAACTTCAAACCCCATGATTTAATAGGTTGGATGCATGGGAGTTAAATGGAATATTAGCACTATAAATGCATAGTGTGAAAGGGCCTCTGCTGAGTTGATGGAAATGACTGAGTTCACAACACAATTGCTTTTCTGCGTCTCATGAGATTGGAATAAAAGGAGAAGCAAAGCGTATCTCCCTGTTTCCAACAAGTGAGTTTTCACGTTGGAGCAAATATTCTATTATATTTTCTAGATGAAATATCTTTTAATCCATATATAATTGAATGTGTACACCATCATTATTAAAAGCATATATTTCCTTTGCACTGTTATAGTACTTTGATACCGCTATTCAGTTGCCATGATTCCAATGGAATCATAAAATGTATATTTGACAAGATACCTAAAATTCCCTAGTGGTGTCATTCCTCGCAGTTTAGCAAAATGCTAAGTACTTTAACAAACTACAAAATTCCACAATTCCATAGAATGGAGCCCCGGCAATTCCAAATGCTATGTCTGTCTAGTATAGATACAGAATGTTGTTTGTGATCCAAAATGCAAATCTTCACAAATTTCATCCCCACAGACAAGAAACAAATAATGTTATCATTTTTCTTCTTGGTGTGAGGAAATCATTGAAAAGTGCACAAAGATTATTTGCAGTTCATAACATAATCTGTTTTTCTACACAGCTAAATCTGGATTTTTGTGCAAGAAACTTAATTTCTTTACAGTCATGTTATTTTCTGTGAAAAAACTTGTTTTCTGCACAGAAAACTCAACTTTCTGCCCAAAGAAACCACATGCAGCTTTTGAGAGAAAGTCCCAGGCTGCGAAGATTTTTGCCTTTCTGAAATTATCCCAATGAATGGTTCTCTACATTGGAAAAACCTATTTTTCAACCATTTTAAAAATACTTTCAAATATGTTTTCTATTTCTAGTTTTAAAAAATATTTAGTGCATTGCTTTATCAGCACTTCATTGAGTGTCACATATCTACAGCAATGGCTCCAAGGTAAATTAACTAAGTGGAAACAAATGAAGCATGTTACTGCTTACTTTGGGGAGCTACAGTCCAAGCAAGTAACATTTCCAAGTTCTGATTCTCACCAAAAGACCATCCAAAACCTGGAGCCAGAACTACAGATCTACATGTGTGTTACACACACATACACTTTGTAGAGAGCTATTGCCCAGTCTCTAAATATAACAACTAGCCAAATTATCCCTTTTAGCAGCTTTAGACAGAGCACTGCTTGTTAACATATTTAGACTATTCTAAATGTTATCTTGGTTGCTCTTTTCCAAGAGATTTGATTAGCACTATAATTAGACACGGAGAACGTGTGGAGGAAATTAATGTCAAGATGTCCCCCTGTACCTGGAGATTACGGTTCTCGTAAATGCCAGGAATATTGAAGAGTTTGCCCTCAGAATTGCTGACCTCAGCATTTGCCAGACGTGCTTAATAGAAGCCTGGCAGCAAATTGGCTGAGATGGTGAGGATAAGTGACAAGAGGCAAACCTGAATTGTTTGATGAGATGATGCTTACAAGCACCTAGCCTGAGGCATTACGGCTTGCGCTCTGTGTTCAAGACAGGTACATTCTCACTTAAAAGCGATGTAGCAGTGTGTGTGGGGAGGGGGGCAGAAACAGGATCTGAAAGGTCTAAATCAAGAACTAAAGAACTCACAAGGCCACATTAGCAAGTCATGGCAGAATGGAAGCTGGGACACAATAGTAAAATCAAAAACTGTAAAATCAGTGACTTTTCTTACAGGGCTTTTACATGGATTGTTTTTGATGGTCATAAAGTTTTATTGTTTGCTGCCTCTCATTGTTGGTTATTTTATTATAGTGAGAATATTGGATTTCTGGGGGTTTTAAAAAAGCATTTAGACAAAAGGTTATTTGTAACTTTTGAACATAACTTTTGGCAGCTTTGAATATCCAATACAAGAGAGAAACAAGAAGTAAACAACAATAATCACCAAAGACTAGATTCCTTTTTAAATGCAAACATAAATGCATGGTTCTACTATTTTGATATCATAGCCAGCTCCAATAGTGAAGATGAGGAGTTGCAGGAAGGGCCAGTGGAGATGGAGGTCAGCAGGCCCAGCAATCTCCCCAAGTTAGGTCAACCATTGCTGAAGATTAGCCTTCAGCGTAGCAGTCACTCCCCTCAGTCTGAGCAAGCTCAGGCAAATACATCAGAACAGGTTAGCGAAGGGTTAAACATACCCTCACCTTTGGAATGCAGGAGAGAGCAAGCAGAGTATCACAGGTCTAAGAAATTAGTGGAGAAACAAGCATTAAACAAGCCACACTGAAATCATAGATAAAAAGACTTGTAGTATTGAGGACACTTCCACACAGTACTTTAACTGTGAATATCAAGGCAGGAAATCCCACAATATCTCCTTTGAACTGGGTTATCTGAGTCCACACTGTCATATATGTTCAAAGCAGATATTGTGGGATTTTCTGCCTTGATATTATATTATTTTTAAAAACAGTATTATTTGGCATTTTCACACATTCTGCAGCTTGTGAAAGATCTTAACATTTAAAAATTGGACCTCAAGCCTTTTGACATTAGTTACTCATTTTGTCTAAATCTTTAAAGATCTCCACAAAGAAGTCCCTATGGAATTTATAGATATACTATTAGGCTCTCTATGCACTGCAAGATTCATGATCAACATTTTAAATGCTTATCTCCTCAGAAAGCTTAGACATACCAATTTTGACTTGGTCTCCAGTGTAACTTTGCAGATATTACCAGCAATGATTTCAGATGCAGCTACTGAAGCATAGAGGCAAAAGGGAAAGGTGGAGCAAAGGAACAGTGAGACAGCAGGAAAACAAATGCTGCAAGAGCAAAAAAGGAGGCCAACCAGGATAGCACACTTGCTCCTGTGTTGAACCTTCGATATAACACTGACCAGTGTAGTTGCCTGTTAATTGGTTTCATGGGTGCATGCTTTGTCTTTCCCTTAAGAAATGAATGTAGTGATATTTGTTCTGACTAAGGGACAGAATTAGAACAATTTCTCCAAGACCTCAAAGATGCCAAGAATGCTCCTTTCCTATTTTCCTTCAGGCTGAAAATGAACTAGATTCCAAAACTTGTGTGAGCTGTTTGAGGCCATCATAAATGCCCTCTTTTGTTCATGAGATGGTTAGGAGCCCCAATTATATGAGGAAAAGGGAAAGAGTCAGATGTATTCTGCTGTGTTTTTTTTTTTAAGAAACCATCATACACATCCCCTGCCACTAAACCTGATGATTTTCATATAGAACTGCAGGCTACCTATGGTATTTTCTCAGAGGAAGGGAAACAAAAAATGTATTTAGTAGGTTTTTCTGGTTATTGATAAGAGTTTTCATGCACAGTTTAATTAGTACACAGCCAAGATATCCCACATGTGCTAGTTTTCATGGAGTAATATATTTCTAGAACTAAAAGTAACTGCTTGTTTTTATGCTAATTAGATCTGCATCCAAGACCTGCAGTTTCCGGTAGGTGAAAAGTATGTGAAAAGAATATTGGACTTAGTACAAAGTCCTCATGAATCTTTTCTTTGGATTTCCTACATAATATCAAAACTTCAGCTTCTAAAGGAAAGCTTGTATTTATTCCCCCATGGTGAGAATGTAATCTGCAAATGCAAGTGGAATTCATGAATCACAGTGTAGACTTCAGGAAATAAAAACAGAAGGCATACAAATCACAGTATTCAAAGTTTGTCATGGTCATCATCATCATCAACATCAAACGTTATTTCTATCCCGCCCTCTCTCCCTGTGGGGACTCAGGGTCATTCACAACAGACAATAGCCAACATTCATTGCTATAAAGTGCCATCAAAAACCAAAATAACCAAAGCAACCATAAATCAAAAACATATTAACATCCACATCAAGTAATAGTTAAAACAATACAACAAATTAGACATTACATAGCAAAATTAAGTTTAACAAATAACCATTTAGTAAACAACATTTTTAAAGAAACTAGGTGCTGCAGGCCCTTTGTGCTGTAAGGTGCTTACAAATAGCTGTTGTAGACTTTGAAGGGCCTTCAACTGGCCCCCTCCTCCCTCCCTTTTCTTTTCTTGATTTTGAAATGCAGGAAGGTGCACTCATAGTGGGGAAATATTGAGTCACCTGAGCATCAGCTGCCTTAGGAGTTGCCAAGTATGATATTCTGTGTGTGTAGTGGCTTGAGTGTTGGACTAGGACACTGGAAGAGTTCAAATTCCCACTCAGCCAAGGAAACTAACCGGGTGACCTCTCTCCAACTCAGAAGGAGGTAAAGGTAAACCCCTTCTGAACAAATTTGCCCACAAATTGCCCTATGATAGGTTTGCCTTAGGATTCCCATATGTCAGAAATTACTCCAAGGCAGACAACAACAACATAAATAGCTTTAACTGTTTTTTTCCCTATTGTATTCTGTGCCCACTTTCCTCACACTACCCCAAATGCAGCTCCCATTTATGTCTTCTCTTGATTGTCAAAAAGTAAGTACAAATGTCTCCATTCAGCTCCACTTAAGTAAACCTTGATCCCTTTCTCTTTGAATTCTTGATTTCATTTATCCCTCATACTTCTTCCACCCACCTACCCATCCACCCAACAACAGCTTTAGGCTCAATGTCTTCTCTTCCTTTCTTCTCTCTGTCTTTGTCTTTCTACTCCTCTTTTCACAAGGCCCACTTACTCCCTTATTCCCTCATCTCTTTCTTTTTTCTTTATTTTTTCCACAGAAACATGTAGCTTAATAACTCATTCCATTCCCCTCCCCCCTTTCAACTTTCTCCACCTCATTGCATCTCTTGTTTTCATGCATCTTCAGCCTCCTTTCCAATTCCGCTTTCCATTTTCTCATTCTCTTTGTGCTCATCCACCCTTCCCTTCCCCACCCACCTCTTTTTTTCTCTCCCATCCTCTTGCTTCTACTTCCACTTCTTCCAATTTTGCTCATCATCTCCCTTCTCCTTCCCTGTGATTCTAGCTATTTCTCTTGCAGCTGTTCCCAATACCAAAAGAAAAATTTGAAACAAAGACTGGGATATGTCAGATCAGTGGTTCTCAACCTGTGGGCCCCCAGGTGTTTTGGCCTACAACTCCCAGAAATCCCAGCCAGTTCACCAGCTGTTAGGATTTCTGGGAGTTGAAAGCCAAAACATCTGGGGACCCACAGGTTTAGAACCACTATGTTAGATTTTCAGAATGTTAAAACTACAAATCTCACTAAACTCACTAGGATTTGCTTCATAAATAGGAATCCTCAGATGGTCATTATCATCTGTGTCATTATTTCACCATTCCCAAAATGTGTTGTTGTTCTTGTCACATGCTTTTGCGTCAATTGTGATTCAAGTGTCCTATCATGAGGTTTTCTTGGCAAATTTATTCAGATGCTTATCATTGCCATCCTCAAAACATTTGAAAATCTCTTTTCCTTCACCCACGGGAGATGGCATTTGCTCAGGAGAATCAGAATGCCTATGCACCACATCATAACACAGGCATGTAGCTGTTTATAGGACCCATTTCCAGCAGTTATTGACTGGAATCCTCCCATGTTTCCATCCTTTGGATTAATTTAATGAGACATCTTGCATATATTATGGCCTCCTACATACTTTATCCAACCATCTGGTCTTGAAAACCAGGCCAAAAACAGATTTATGGACTGAAATTAATGGAAGGTACAGTGAAAGCAATGAAGGATTTGCCAAGGAATGCAAGGAGGAGGTGTTGTGAGCAACAAGCAAGGCAAAGCAAAACATGTAGCTTATTGAGGCACAGTCTAGGAGCATGCACACATTTGATGTTAACAAAGTACAGACTTTGGTAAGGGATTCTGTCATTTGAAAAAGTAACTTATCCAGGTTTTGGCAAGATGAGAGTAAGAGCTAAATAAATACTGTACAATTACTGCTCTCCATGGTTATGAGTTTTTCCACACAGCCCCAGTGTGTGAAGTAAAGTTTTTCTGAAACTAGAGTGCATGCTTCCAACAATATGGAAAGGCATGGATCAAGACCATGACAATAATTCTTATCATCGGAACAAATGTCTTATTATTTCCCAAACATTTTGAATAAGTCCAGCAATGCCACAAGATGTGAAATGGTTTACCCTTGAAAACAGAAATCATTTCCCCCTTGAAATCCATTTACTAGTACTCTTTGAAGAAGAGAAGCATAATAACAACAATAAGGGGAAGGAGAAAGAGGAGGAGAAAGAAGAAAGAGCTCCAGTAATTTCTTTATCAATCAAAATATTAGCAAATATCCTCTTGGGAACCATCTTCATCAGGTCCATGCACCATATTTTTTGCAGGCTTGATCTACATGGACCACTTAATGCGGTGCTGCTCTGGAGTGGCAATACTTTGGACTGGCACCAGGGTTGGCAACACCACCCATCTCCATCTCACTGTAGCAGTAAGACCAAGTCCTTTTGGTCTGCTGGTGTGGCAACTAAAAATGAAACAGGTAAGGGTGGCTATCCAGTGGGCCCAAACTGACTTGGTCTCGCTACAGTGAGATGGAGATGGGTGATGTTACCAACAGTGGCACCTGGGCCAGTTCAAATTAGAAATATATCCTAATTTATTTATTATAAACAATATATGTTTTTGTTTGTATGTATGTATAAACAACAATTTCCCCACTCTTCCCAACACTTTCCCCCACTTCCCTCCTGCCCATCTGATGAAGTCCTTGATATAACACAGTTTTACTGTATTATAAAAACAGTTTTGTGAATGTAATATTATTTCTTTGCTTTTTTTGTTAGTTGCTCAAGAGTTCTGGTTGCTTAAGTCCTGGTTAACTGGAAGGCTATTGTATTATAAGTATCTCTGCAATGTGTGTCTCCAAGTTTCCAAAGTATGGTGACCTGATTACACAATTTTCTTGACTAGATGTATTCAGAAGCCTTTGCTATTCCTCTGAAAACGAGAAAGCAACCTGCCCAAGGTCATCAAGTGGGTTTCCATGACTGAATGGGGATTCGAACCTGGTCTCCAGAATTGTAGTCCAGTGTTCAGGCAATTACACCATGCTGGCTCATACATACATAAAACACACACCAGTTGTACATACACTGACACGTTTGGCATTATTCATGATTTTGCCCTGAAAATTACAAATAGAGATTTGCAAGGACATTTCTTAACAGTTTGTACCATTAGTATTTCTTGAGGTAACTGTATTAAATTACAAATTGCTTTCTTGAAATCAGGTCAGACCAGTTCTGCTGACCTATCTCACATAGAAAAGTCCTGGCCAAACTAACATAATTCTTTATCAGTGCTGCAAGGTTTTCATAGCAATTATTATAAGTGCTTCTTAGTATTTATAGATCTTAATAAAGAGATGAGTTTTCCTCCTGTACATCAGAAAAAGTGTGTGTTGCCTCTGTTAACAGTGAAAAGAAAATCTGTGTGTCTTTCAGCCTCTGCTTCTCTAATTTCCTGGGTGCGTACCTGAGCAGAATGCAGTGTGTGTCCTTGAAAGTCAGCCATTGTCACATTTTACAGTCTGCAAGCCATATTTAGCTAGAAATTGTTTATTATTTCCCTTGGACATATTCTGACACCAAAGAACCAACTTGGAATAAGAATGACAGCATATTTTGAATGTCTCATTCTGAAAAGAACTGCCAGATAAATGTAGTTTCTGGTTGATAGAGAATTATTATTAAAAATAGGTCTAATTGATACTATACCAGATACTATACCATACCATGAACTATGTATTGACTTAATATTAATATTGAAATAATTAAAGTAATTAAAAGCAAATTAAGTCAAAGACAAAATTTGGTATCTCATCACATGGATGTTTGTCACCATGTTCTTTCTGTTATCACATGCTGGTGAAACGGAGTCCCACGGAGGCCACCCCATGACGTATGGCCGCTTCTGGTGGTCACCCATGGTACTCCATTTTCCCAGCATGCTACAAGGGAGATAAGACTCCTTTTTCAGAGTAGGGTGTTACCCAACCCTGCTCCCAGAAAGCGGGGGGGGGGGGACAAGGGAAAGCGAAAAGAAGACAGGGAGATATCGTGGGATGGGTGGCCATCCCTGAAGACTGGCCCTGTTGGGAGAGAACTGGGTAAGATGGTTTCTCCACTCATCCCAACACTTTCCCCCACTTCTCTTCTGCCCATCTGATGAAGTTCTTCATATAACACAGTTTTACAGTTTTGTGAGTGCAGTATTATTTCTTTGCTTTTTTGTTGGTTGCTTAAGTGTTCTGGTTGCTTAAGTTCTGGTTAACGGAGAGGCTATTGTATTATAAGTATCTTTGCAATGGAATAAGTCCAAACCCAAACGCAAAAGCCTTTTATTTTATTTTCCTCAATGTTTTCTCTGTTGATGAACCGTTCATCCAATATTTTTTCACAGTAAACAAATTACAGTATAAGGCAGCTTGACTAAGCTTGATTGCAAGGTGTTGCCCTCATTATTACAGAAACAGGGAGAATGAAAACTAGTATTCCCAGTATCATGTATTGCCTTATGTATTTTGAGTTCACTTCAAACCAATTGAGTCATTAGACAGAGGACTTTTCTACACTTGTTTGGCACTGAATTTTCCCAGCTCACATTGGCCCTGTAATGATCCCGCTAATGCAATTCACATCGCACACAGCATAGTGAAATCACCACAACTAGCCACATATTTCTCTCTGGCAAACTCACTTGGCTATTAGGGAGTGATCAAAACTTCCTATTGTTTAAGCCACACAGCTGTGGACACTCTGCTTTTGCATGTATGTTTTTTTCCATCATGCATGAGAACAAATATATTTTTGTTAAGCATAGGCACTCTACTATTGATATAATGATATACAATTATCTTAATAAATGAACCTTCTTTCAAAAAACATTAGAATTCAGCCTGGGAAAGAATCACTTTGCAGGAATACTCACCTCCCACCACCTAGTTCTGTCTGTCAATATTTCCACCTCCCAATGACATATCAAAGAGATGCTACTTGGAGGATTGACCATATACCTTAAAATCTGGATTTTCAGTAAAATATTAAGGAAAAAGGCAAGGGCTTTTGAAATGAATTAACACCCAAAGAAACACATTGCAAATTTATTGTTATGGGTGTCATGTGAGGATCAGACTTTCTACAAGGTGAGCATGATTTATTTTGTCCATATAGATTGAAGGAACTGCTCAAGCAATACATACTGGGAGGCAACACCTGCTTTTCCCATGCTTCCAGGTTTCCTAAATAACAAAGCAATAGATTTTCTGTAGCCTATCCTGAACACCTCAGAATAATCTATTGCCATCAGATGTGGCTAAGGATCCTCTCCCAATGCCACTGTTGAATTAAGGTTGAACTGCAATTCAGTGATTACATGGACTGAAGAGCTAAACTCATAGACTTGTCCATGAGCCAAGAAACCAAGAGGTACTGAACAGGTACACACTTTGCCTTTCAAGAAAGACATCATGGAAAAGGAAGAGCCAACTTCACCCTATCCCAGAAAGAGAACCGCTGCTCCGTCGCTCTTTCTCCTCTTCCCTTTCCATTCTTTTTGCCTTTTCTATAACATCTATTAAACTGTGAGCCTACAGGCAAGGATTATCTTTCAATATCTGACAGCACTTGGAAAAGTTTAGGATCTTTGCAAGTGTTGTTCTTAGAAACATCTTGTACTTTGACAGACTTGTGTGTGGTCGATTAGAAATAAGTGGAGTTCATTTGGGACTTATTCTTAAATAGTTTACTGAAACCAAGTTGTCAGGTGGGAAGACATTTCCTGAAAACATTTTTCTTTGAATGACTAGGTCAGTTTCAAGATCATAATCATGCTGATGACACTCAGCTCTGCTTCTTGTTTTCAGAATTGGATGAGGCTGTGCGAGGACTGGACCAACGCCTGGATGCTGTAATGGACTGGACGAGGGCCAATAAACTGAAGCTGAATGCCAATCAAATGGAGGCTCTCTGTATTGGTGGTTCTCCGACCCAAGGATTGAGTAAGCACCCTGCCCTGAATGGGGTAGCACTCCCTCTGTGGAAACAAGTGTATAGCCTTGGAGTAGTCCCATAATTCCATAGCATTAAGCCATGGCACCAAAGGAGTGTCGAACTGCATTAATTCTAAAGTGCAGTTGCATCCTAAGATCCATCTTTGTTACTGGATACCCAGGTGGATTCTGAATCTTGGAGTGTTTGGCACCAGCTTTGATAATGTATAAGATGCAATATTTTCTTCACAATAGTCCACACACTGGTACCTTTTTGATTAGATCACTGCAATGTACTCTATGTGAGGCTGCCTTTGCAGGTACACCAGAAACTGCAGATAGAAGACCGCTAAATAGAATATCATTCAGAAAGCATATAACATTTTAAAAGTATTGCACTGGTAGTCATTATACATTCAGTTGAAATTCAAGATGCTGATCATGACATTTAAAGTCCTAAGTGGCTTGGGACCCCAATATTTGAAAGAGAGCTTCTCCTCTAATATATCTGCCTAAACTTTGAGATCTGCTAGAGGGGTCCTCCTCTGTATCACTCAGGACAATATGTCAGAGGACATGGCATAAGGCCTTCTCTGTCGCATCCATCACGTTATGAAATACCCTCCTTTTATAGGCCCAATTGGTTCTTACACTGCTGTTATTTATTTGTTTGTTTGTTTGTTTGTTTACAACATTTATACCCTGCCCTTCTCACCCGAGGGGACTCAGGGCTGCTTACAAAAATTGGCAAAATTTAATGCCCAAGATGCAATCATAAAAACAAAACAATATAAACAGATCCATTAATAACATTGTTAAAACACATTATAAAAACCTTAAAAACGTATATATAATTAATTCAATTCGTCCGAGATTTCCTTAGCAAGTGAAAACACAGTTGTCTCCAAAAGCCTTTGGGGCTTACCTGGTTTCATACAGATACACATATGTGCATCGTTTTACATTTTAACTGTTTTTAATTTTCTTCTTAAATTATTTAATATTTTTAGCCTTTTAAAATTTTATTTACTGTTTGCTAGTATCCTGTTGAGCAATTACAAATGCTTAAGCTAGACCTAAACATTCATAACTGCTTGGTATTTATGTTTATTTTCATGACACTGCTGCCACAATCACAAATTCACCCCAGTCCACCTTAACATTCAGTAGCTGCACCAAACTGCACCTCAATTTGGTCTGTTTTGCTGGGAATAAAGGTGCAGCAGGATGATGTTTCCACCCCCCTCCTGCCAATGATCTCTGATGTGTTGAACTATAATAGTGATCCTGCTTCTGACTGTCACATTGGAATATGCTGTCAGAAATTGATTGGAAATGTCATATTGAGTCACTTTGATCACCAGCAGAATAGATCTTCAGCACTCTGCTGGCTGCTGAATGTTACTATATCTTTTGGTAGTTAATTTTGCTTAATTACATCTATGATGTATGAGCTCAGATATCGTTTTTGCCTGATCATTACCTTTCATGGTGGAGATCTTTGGAGAACTTTGGGTAGAAGGCAAGATAGAAATATTTGAAAAAGTGCAACAAGTACATTGCAATACAATGCAATTGTCATCTTCACTTTGAAATCGAAATTCAAAAATGGTGAAAGTAGGACTTGTTGATCCAAAATAATTACCAGTCATTCCTGCTGTACAGGATAATTTCATTCAGTTTCTTGGACAGCCAAGTTAGCAGTTCCTTTTCCACAACCTTATTATATGCTACTATTGTACACTCCTATTGTATACTTAGTTTAAATAAAAACTAATTACAAATATCAATATATCTGGCTTGTTATCATCATACATATCATAAAAATGTGCACATGTTCATGAAAAAAGGCATAAACAAAATGGAATGGTAAAAAGATTGTGCAAAGCATGTACATTTAACAAACTGTTGATATTTTACCAGTTTCTGCAGAATGCTTACAATGGGATGTGACCGCACAGAACGGCCATTTCCTTAAAAGGTCTAATTTGAAACATGGGGAAGACTTAGGTACCATAGACAGGTCCACTGGAACAGGTCCAGTGCTATTTAGTTAGAAACTGCAAGTGTTTCTTTGGGGATTTTTTCAGAATTCTCCCCAAATGGGAAAAAAGACACTAGGTGGCAAATCCTTTAGCCCTTATTTATCAAATTGTTCATATCAGGGAAAGACAGCAATTTCACACTACCTGTGAAAATGAAGGGTTATCTGTTTTCCTAATGTGCTAGCCAGATCAAGAAGGTAGCAGATTGGAAAGGGAAAAGGTTGCTGTCATTCTACGGTATCACTGTTGATCATCTCACTGGGGAATAAACACTGTAATACAAAAAACTAACAGTAGAGAAAGATAATGATGGGCAAGCATCAAAGCCACAGGAGTAGCTACTATGCTGTCCTACAGGAAAGAGGAGCTGCAGGCAACAATTTCAATTATAGTTGCTTTCCAAAGAGTGTGAGAGACCTCGAGCACAGTTGGATAATCTGAAATATAGAGTAATATGAGTGCTATTTGCATAAGAATGTGCTGCCACAGAAGTATCCTTTACCTGGAATTCCTAAATCTGAAATACTCCAGGATCCAAAATTGCCCACATGGGTGGCTGATAAAATAACACCGTTGCTTTCTTGGCTCAGTGTACACAAATTCTATTTCATGCACAAAAGTATTGAAATATTGTGTATAAAATTTCATGAGAAAAGATTGAAAGGTTTGGGAATTGATGAAAATAAGATCAGGGACACATTTACTCCATGGGATACCCTCCACTACCACACCAGTCTAGATGTTGTCAATGAAATTCAGACCTTTCATTATTTATTTATTTAGACAAGGTTCTACATCATGGTCTATATTTCCTAACTTTATAAATCAACAATTATGTGGCAGAAATGCAATGAAACCCTGTTATTGAATGGTGAAGAAGAGTATCAAGGCACCAGAAAGAGTGTTCTGATGCACATCGATATGCATCAGGTGCTCTTAATGATTATCAGATACTTCTCATGTCCATTGGGCCTTGCTGATGCACACTGGACACATGTGATCTGCCTTGGATACTTTTGATGCGAATCAAGCATTTCTGATGTGGATCGAGTATTTCCAATGTGCATCAGTCACTCCTGTTGTGTTCTGTCACTTTCGAACTGGTGTGCAAATGCAATTGGCAGTGCCCTGGTGCGCATCAGTTCCCATTGCACATCAGGGCCATAGTGCATCATTACACTGGCTACCATTGCATATCAGACATCTATACATTACAACACCATAGCAGGCCCTCAGTGAATATGAAACTACTCAATTTACTCAGTCTACTTACAAAGATGCAAAACCCATACTGAATTACAACCAATGTTTTGTCCTACCTTTATCCTTGGAAGCAAAGTGGCATACATTTAATGGAAGCAGAATTACAAAGGGGGAAAAGGGAAAAGAAATGGGAGGAAGGGAGATAGGGAGAGGAAAGAAAATATTCAGCCCTACATGTCAAAAATCATTGAAAGGCAAATTTATTTCCAACTATTTCAGTGCAATTGAAAAGTAGTTAAGGTGTCTGATATTATAGAAGTGGACACATAACATTCATCCCAGGATAGAGAGCAGTGGATCAAAAACTCATTTCAGCTTATATTGTGCAAAGTAATCTGCTGTAGTAGGAGGAATTTATCATCTTATGGAAGTAAACTTAGCCAAATAGCTTTGTATTTTGTGCCAATCTTTCATTTAGATGCCCTTCATCTGAAAGTAAACCTACTGGGTGCTGCCTCAGAGCTGTAGTGGGAAATAAAGCAAGTGAAGGAGCTTTTAAGCAAGACAGCAAGATGTATGAAGTACCAAGTCTGCATGGTTTGAAAAATATTTACAAACTTAAAGGCAATTACATTCATAATGGATGAGTGTAATACTGGAAATGTTACTTCTGGGAAGGGGATTGGTTCAACAAGCTATCTAAACTTTGTTTATATGATGTTTTGCTTTATTTTTATGTAATGTAATTTTGTCGTTTAACCATTGTATGCCACTTTGAATCCCACCCATGGGACAAAAGTGGGATAATAATAATAATAATAATAATAATAATAATAATAATAATAATAATCTCAAAACAATGGCTGGAATTCACCATTGTAGTTCTGAATTACACATTTATTTGTTATTTATTTACTATACCTTTATCCCACCCTTCTCATCCCAGAGGGGACTCAGGCGGCTTACAACATGGCAATAATTCAATGCCGTTTGAAACAATTACGAAGAACTACAGAAAAGTCATTTAAAATACACATTAATTTACAATAAAACACAATTAAACCATCTGCATCACATGATCCAAGAGCAAGGTCTGGGCCGTTCCATTGGTCAAATTCCGAGTCTTTCATGTCTATTGCTGCACAAGGTTTTCAAAAGCTTGGTCGAAGAGCCATGTCTTCATTTTCTTGTGGAAGATCAAGAGGGAGGGGGCTGATCTGATCTCTTTGGGGAGGCAGTTCCACCACCGAGAAGGCCCTGTCTCTTGTCCCCACCAGTCACGCCTGCAAAGCCTCTCCAGATGATTTTAAACTCCAAGATGATTGATAGGAGGAGATACGTTCGGACAGGTAAACTGGGCCTGAATCGTTTAGGGCTTTATAGGCTAAAGCCAGCACTTTGAATTTTGCATATTCATAACTAAGTCATGCTCACAATCCCTATATATACAATAGTGTAGGGAATACATAGGGATCATAAAACTTCCCACTCCTGAGTTACGGGGCAGCAGCCATTGCAAACAATAGGAGTTTGTTCTCCTGTCAATTGGGATTCAACAGACCGATGTTTCTGCCCTCCTGTTGCAAGTAATATGTAGGATGACAGTCCAAAGTAGGAATCTTCTTTGAATTGCTCCACACATCAGAGTTTGCTGGAGGGAGGGATGGGAACATCAGTCTCCTGCCTAATCCAAGACCAAGAGAGGCAATACTACTTAGCTATGCAACTAAGGTAACTACACAGCTCAAAAGCCAGATAATAACTGTTGTTGCATGACTTCAGGTTGTTTTCAACATATGGCAACCTTAAGGCAAACCTGTTACAGGATTTTCTCAGCAAAATTTGTTTAGAGTGGATTTGTCTTTGTCTTTCTCTGAGGCTAAGTGTGTAGATTTGCTCAAAGCCACTCAGTGGGTTTTCGTGGCCAAACAGGGCTTTGAACCCTGGTCTCCAGAGTCATAGCCCAACACTCAGTCTCTAGAACACACTGATCAAGAATATGAGTCAGTTTTGTAGAATCTATTTTGGAAGATGGCTCAGCACCTTGGATAGCTCTTTTAATTTTCAGCCTACAGCATGGCGTGAATTCACCATACCACTAAAATGGGATTCCCAGTTGCCACTCTCTATGGATAGAGCCAGCCTTACTATGCAGAATTAACTGATCACCTAGGCTGGCAGATTTGGTGTATCACTATGAACATTACTCACATTATTATGCTTTTTAAATCTATATTTGAGAAGCATGTAATTTTATTTCTTCTTCCTCCCAAATAAAGGAGACCTCAGGTTACGCCTTTCATGTGTTTTATAACTGCATTTTCAATTCCCTTTTGACACAATAAATAAATAAATTTGTTTAATGTGTGGAGAGGGTTAAAGGCCCATACATGCTATCCCCACCCTTGTCACTGACATTCACCCAACACCCACTGTGAAGACAGCAAGAGAAAGTTCCCTATGTCTGTCCTGGTCCATGTGAGTAGCAATGGGAGATACTGACTGGACTAAAACCTTATCTTGTGAAGTGAAGCACTGCATGTGTCCATTTGTACACATATGAGGTCTTTTCTCACAAAGCACCCATGGGATGAAGCATGGGCACCCAGCACAATCCCCTTCCTTCCACTCAATAGGTGAGAGATGTGCATTTGAATACCCTTCTCAGTCTCTGATCTGTTGTTAAATTTACTTACAGCCTTCACCACACTCCAGAGCAGAGAGTTCCACTGCTGAACAGATCTCACAGTGAGGAAGTTCTTCCTAATGTTCAGGCGGAATCTCCTTTCCTGTAGTTTGAAGCTGTTGTTCTGCATCCTAGTCTCCGAGACAGCAGAGAACAAGCTTGCTCCCTATGACTTCCCCTTACATATTACATAGTCATCATGTCTCCTCTCAGCCTTCTCTTCTGCAGTCTAAACATGCCCAGCTCTCCCTGGATCCATCTTCTTAAGTTGACTTTCTGAAATCCTTCCTGCAAAATGCACTAATTACTTAAAGGAATATCATCATCCACCACTTATTTCAGGAGCAAGTAATATTCAAAACTCCATATTCTATCAATCACACTGAAATTTACAGGTGTCAGTGCTATTGATGGGACAGAGGGGCAGTTACAGCTCTCCACAACCCTGGGGCAAGTGTGCCAATCTCAGGTTTCTAGAAGTTCCCCATCTTTGCTTCACATGGATGAGTAAGGCTTTGTTCTGAGTATCCCTCACTTGTAGCAACAGAAATGAACAATTTAAATAACAGCACTATATCTGAAATACCATCTCCAAGGATATATTTTAAGACAATGATGTTACATTTTAGCAGTATCCTGAACTCTAAAAGCAGTATCCAGAAGTTGAAATTTGGTGTGTACAAATGTACAGCTAGATCCATAAAGATAAAGAATGTTTCTTAAATTCTTCCCAACCCATGTTCAATCCTCAGAGAACCCAAATAGATGAAACAAGTTGTAGGCTGTCTATACTACGAAGTCATCCTTGCTCTTAATGTGATATATCACAGAATAATACCTGAGAGATTGCTTCGTTTTATTGAATGCAATTTCTTTCTTGTGATTATGTTTCTAGACCTTTATCTTCAAATCGTTTGGGAAACTTAAAAGCTATGCATTAAAGCTGACTAGCACTTATTGCAATGTGACAGGCTTGGTGAAGAAACCTGCTCAATATTCAAATTGAAAAACAGGGCTCAATTCTTCTCCTTCCTCAGCACAAAGCAAAGAGTGAAAGTACATTTATATCAACTTATTCTCCATTTGGATTAGAATAACTCAGGCTGTGAGGGAAAAATGTTTTTCTGGGGCTTGGGCTGTAATTCAAAACATCTGGAGGGCACCAGGTTGACTGCACAAAAAGTTGTGTAACCATTTTCCCAAAGAGAAATATAAGAACATATGCATCACACTGTTGAACAAATGTAACAAACATGGTCTTACATAAATAGTAGTCTTAACAGTACTAGCAGAAACTTCCTTTCTAATCACCATTTCTTGGCTATAGCTCCATGGCTTTTCTCACATGCCTATGAACCATGTCCTGGAAAAATATCATGTGTCAAACAAGCTTCACATTGATCATCAATAGTTATTATAGATACGGTACTCCTCAAAAACATGCCATGCACTGATAACATTGACATGCTTCAGCTTTTTCATAAGACACCAGAACTTCAAAAAAATGCTTGTATTAAAGTACTAGCCAGAAGACTACATTCTGTAGAGGCAGCTGTTGAAACAAATGTACAAAGTTTGTGAAGTCTGTTGATCATGCTCCATTAAAAGAATGCCAATAGTCAACATAGGGTGCCCAGGCTGTATAGAAATCAGATCTAGTATTTTGAATGAAGAAGTAGTAAAAAAATTGGGAGTACAAAATAAATATAAGGTCATTTTCTGCATCTGAATGCAGAATATTCAATATAAGATCTAGAGATTTGTACAGGCAGAAGGCACTGTCACACTACCTTTCTATAACCTCATAGTTTATCCCCCTCCAAGTTATATTTTCCTATTCCCCATGAGACGTTTTTCTAGGTGTTCTTCCAGTCTTGAAGAGCAACCTTTCAGGAGTGCAGTTGGAAGAAGCAGGATTCTGGATTGCTGTGAGTTCTCTGGGCTGTATGGCAATGTTCCAAAAGCATTATCTCCTGACGTTTCACCCACATCTATGGCAGGCATCCTCAGAGGTTGTGAGGATGTTGGAAACTAGGCAAGTGGGGTTGAAATGTCTGTGAAATGTCCAGGGTGGGAGAAAGAACTCTTGCCTGTTTAAAGCAAGTGTCAATGTTCCAATTGATCACCTTGATCAGTACTTAATAGCCTTGCAGCTTCAAAGCTTTGCTGCTTCCTGCAGCATTCTCCTCACAGATTTCTGAACCTCACCGACTGGAATCCTAACAAGTTAGCCATATGTCGTGCTTTATAAAAAATAAAAAAGCAGCTCATTCTTTGGAGGGAATGCCAGAGGAATGTCTTTTGTTTTAAGTCATCCTCCGTTTGAAGAATTGACCAGTTTAAAAAATACAACAAGGAAAACTGCAGGAGCATTGATGTTGCTCAGAACCAAGATGCTTGATGTTAAATCACAACAGCATACGAACAATCTTGGCTCTACATTTCAGATTGCAGAAACTTCCTGTGAAAAAGAAGTTGGGGCCATTGCTTTCAAGGCTTTTGTAAGCATTTCAGTAAATGCAGATGCAATTTGAAGGATAATTTAAGGAACTCCTGCCAATCATAATGGCATGCTACTGGGAAGAAATCTCAAGGGACTTCTAATAAGCAAACAATATCTTATTTCTGGCCAAGAAAGTTCCCACTGACTGCTTTTGAATCCAACAAGAAGACAGCTGGATGGAAAGTGTTGTAACTGCCAGGGCTAAAGTGGCTTTCTAAAATCGGAAATGAATGTTAAATGAATACTCACATAATATGTTAGTGCCAAAGAATGCACAGTTTGTGCAGTATTTTCTGTGCAGTATCAACTGGGAGGGGAAAACAATCTATTTGCCAAATCTCCCCCCCCCCCAAAAAAAGGAAATTTGACCATCTTTAAATACTTTTGCATCCAAATTAAAACTATTCTAAATGGTTTAAACTCCCAGAACTTTGCCATGTTACACATTCTCTTTGGTTCCAAAGGGCTTTCTCTTTAGAAAATAATGAGTATTGAATTTTTCTCCTCCAGAACATTGATAGACAAAAATACTTCATTACACATTTGCATTAATATTAGCTAACCTATAATGTATATTGTATATTCACTTTTTCACATGTAATGAACAAGGTAGTGCTTTATAAAATTAACTCTGAAATGTTGATTAAGAATAAACAATATTTTACAGAGCATGCCCTGATTCATACATGTAACCTACAGCCTGAAGTCACTGCAACCATTAGTAAAGCCTCAATAGGCAAAAAGGTATATGGTTCTGTTTTGAGTGTGCTCGAACCAGAATTTTCAACATCCCTTTCATCCATGGCCAAAATTGAAAAGAGATTTCTCCAGATATTGCAATTGAGAAGAATAAAGTATTACAGACAAGCTGAAGAACAGTTAACAACAATGGACTAGAAGAAAACAACTGTTTTCTTTGAATTGGCAAGGGAATGAATTGGAAGACCATAAAGTAGTTTGTTTTGTTTGTTGATCTCTCTCTCTTTTGTTTTTGTTTTTTCTTCTTTTCTGGTTTTGTTTGTGTTTTTAACTAACAATATATGTAAAAACTCAATAAAATCATTTAAAAAAGAATTAAGGTTGTATGCAACTATTGTCATTGGAGACTGAATGCCCTCATGCAATTGGAGACTGGATTGCACAGTATATAGTGTATTTAGTTGTGTTCCCTCCCAGCAAGGGATCTGCATATCCTCACAACAAACTTTTCCACTTCCATCCATTACATTAAAACTGCAGATAAACCCAAGAATTATTTTGCTGAGCAGGGAAATCTGAAGGAGAATCCCCGAAGCGTTCCATAAATGCATTCAGAATCCACAGAACAACTGAAAATCTTGCAGCATCACTGTTCCTGAATGAAGAGATTACATCTGTATACATCCATAGCTGATCATCTTGTGTCTGCCAAGAAATATCTTTCAGGATATAGTCATCATTTTTAGGAAACCAGCTTAATTGTTGACAGGTCTCTGATTGCTTGTAGAGATATTTATTTCGGCACAAACCCTTGTTTTATATTACTTTGATTTCATGTTGTATACAGTTACAAGGAGCATCTTATTGACTTTCCTGTCTTTCAGATGAAGCATGATCTCAAAGATATGGTCTACTGTGTTTTTGTACAGTTTTTAATATCTCCTTCCCAAATATTGCTGCAGAAACTTGAAATAGCAATTCCTTCTGCATCTTCATTTTGTATTACTTCGATTACCTGGAAACATATAGAACTGCAGAACTATGTTTCTGCTGCCACTCAGTGGCCAAATGATATAGAGAATCAAAGTTAATGCAAGACATGCCCACACTTCTCATATGGAAGATAAAGAAGACAGTTTCAAGAAATGTAGGGATGCTGACTACTTTTTATTCCAGGTCAGTGATGAAATCTGTGCAAACACAATAAAAAAGAAAATACAACCAACCTACATATATTTTAAGAGTGCTAATGTCAGAGCAAAGCATATACATGAAAGTTTAAATGCTGGAACTCCTCCAAATTTGAGTTGAGTGAACCTAGAAGATTGAGAAATTGCAGATATCAGTCTACTGTTGCTGAGTAGATAAGCAAAAGTGAAAATAGTCCAGGCTATAAGCATTGCAGATCCCTTTGGATGGTATCTGTGCGGGGTGCAAGGTTTACACAGGACTCCCTTAAAGGCTACCAGTGGCCCATGGCCCTTACTATTCCAATATCTCCTTTTGAGGGGTGGGGAAAGCAGATACCTCTTCCTTGATGCATCATATAATCTCCCCTTCACAGGGAGAGGGGTATTGACTACTATATCGATAACACTAGGTTTGCTTAGTTAGCCTTATCTAGGAGTTTATTTATTAGATTTGATTAAATTGCATCTCTTTAACCAACTGGTTCAGCTACAATACCTCTGTATCTGTACAGTAGTCTCTCGCTTATCCAACATAAATGGGCCGGCAGAACGTTGGATAAGCAAAAATGTTGGATAATAAGGAGGGATTAAGGAAAAGCCTATTAAATGTCAAATTACATTATGATTTGACAAATAAAGCACCAAAACATCATGTTTTACAACAAATCGACAGAAAAAGTACTTCTATACATGATAGTGTTATGTAGCAATTACTGTATTTATGAATTTAACACCAAAACATTGCAATGTATTGAAAACATTGACTAGAAAAACATTGATTACTAAAAGGCAGACTGCGTTGGATAATACAGAACGTTGGATAAGCGAAGGTTGGATAAGCGAGACACTACTGTATTTGTACCTTCACTCTTCTCTTCATGCCATTGTTAAAATAGCCTTGCCTGGAAAAACTCATGTCACAAGAAATGTATTAGTCTTTCAGATGTTATAGATGACCTTGCTTCTCTTGCTACCTGTGCCTATGAACAGCTGACTATAATATTTGTTATTTAATGTATATGCAAGGAACTGCACCTCACCTTTATAGAGCTATAGCAACATAGCCCTTCTGCACTTCTTTGCCTGGTTTCAAGTCAGGCGGCAAACCTAGGATTGTGGACATTAGTTAGAAAAGAGAGATGGGAAACTGTTGACTGAAAAGCAAGAAGCAGCTGGCAGCTCGCAATAATGACATTCTTGGTTGGCTTTGTATGTGTTTATCATTTTTCCTTGATCAGCACACGCTGAAGTGTTGTATTGTAATTTAGTTCTTTCTATACCTTTCTCAAAAATGCCATTGCTCTTTTTGCAGGTCACTGCTCTTTCATGGTTTGCAAATAGAAACAACGTGGACATCTCATCAAGTGTATAAATGGTGCATTTCCTGATAGAAGCATGCCCTTGTTCCTTGGTGAAATTCTCCACCTTCAGAATAAGCAGGAGTCCAAACCTCCACTCTGTCTATATTTCATGTGTTGATTTCAGATTAAAATGACAGATAAATGAGAGGGAAAGAAACAGCTTTCTGGATGAACATCAGTAATTTTGCTTCTTTTTAATTCTCAAGCAGAAGATCGCCTTGTCCTTTTGCTTTTTGTCTCCACTACACACAAGTAAAAGCTGTTGTGATTCATTCCATCCTCCACCCCACTTTTTCCTTTTCTGTGTCTATCTTGCAAATACAATATTTGATTTACCCAAAATATTTCAATACCAAAGCCACCACACCAGATTATTTTTGAGAAAATGGTCTACATTTAAAGAAATGGTTCCAAGGCTGGCAAAAAGCAATTAAATCTAATCAATTTAAAAGCCCAGATGAATAAGAAATATCCTGAATTGAGCCTAAAATAGGTACTAGTCCAGGTGATTGAATTTTTGTAGCAGATGCAAAATGGAGAGCCAGCATGGTGCCGTGGTTTGAGTGCTGGGCACCTTGGAAGGACAGGAGTTGAATCTCCATTCAGCTACAGAAATGCCCTGAGTGTCCTGGAGCAAGACATACTCTCTTAGCTCAGAGAAAAACAACAGCAAACCTCCTCTAGTAGATCTTGCCAAGAAAACCCTGCAGTGGGGTGCCGTAAGTCAGAGCTGATTCAAAGACACCTGACAACAAAGCAGATGTGATCACGTAAGACAGATCAGGATCTAGTTCTGAAAGGTAAATGTTAGGATTACACCTCCCAGAATCTTCCTGCCAATATGGACACTAGAAAGTAATGTTTCCAGGAAAGTAATGTTTCTTGGCTCTGCTCTGGTAATAATCCTCAGATAGATGTCTCAGCTAATCACAGGTTGCCAGGCAGTTTCTGATAAGGCTGGGTTTGGAGGTTTGATAGTGCTGGAGCATGTTGAAAGCTTTATATTAGATCTCTCTTCCATGCTCATATCAATAACACATTGTTTAGCTGAATGTTTCTAAATCAAAGATTGCTAACTCCAAGTCCTGGGGCTTTGAAAACTGGACAATATTTATGTTCAACAGGGAGGGCCAGAACGTGTTTAAAAGGTGAACTAACTATATATGCTTCCCGGGGAAGCAAGCTTGCGTTCTCTCTCTCTCTCTCTCTCGCTCTCTCTCTCTCTCGCTCGCTCGCTCTCTTTTCTTTACTTTCTACGCTGGAGATCATATGTGGCAGCAGCACATAAATTAAAGGTTCACAATAGACTAAAGTTAATAGCTGTTTCAGCATTTTTGTTATTTGTGGATACCATATTACTCTTAATAAATGCAGGAAGGAATTTTAGTCTCATTTTTAACATGGTAGACATTTTCACATATTCTCTTTCAAAATCCACTTAATATATTGGGAGCGGGAAGGGCCACACTTACAGGCTCCGAGTTTGGTATCTTCTTGGCTCAACTCACATGCAGGTTCCTCATTTGTGTACAAAAGCTTTGGCCTTTGCCCAAATGTATAGAGTTCATATTCACTGAATCTCGTATCATTTTCTCAACTATTTGTGGCAAATAAGTGACTCAATGACAAATTAGATAAATTTTAAAACAACATCCAAAGTCTGATCATACACGGTTGTTTATATGCAGTGTAAAATTTGCAATATTTTCTTCCTTCTGCTGAATACATGTATCAATCATTTATATGAGGTTCATTTCACTTAAAATCACAAAAACAATTAGAGCACCAAAGGCAAGCCATTAGAGTTCCAAGAAACAGACTCTAAATCCAAGTAATTATTTTAGCCAGGAAAAATACACATCTTGTTCACCATCAGACATCCTCCCCATATTATTAAACATCCTATTCAGTTTCTGCTCCTCTGTCTCCAGCTACATGAGTCACTGCAGAAACATATTCTCACAGGAACACATAAGACGCTGCAATTAAAAAGCAATGAATCCAACAAACATGATTCATATTTGATACTAATTTAATACCTTCCTCCATAAAAAATTGTTTAGATAAAAGAAGATATGGAATATATTCTCAAAAGAATGTTATCTTGTTGCAATTCCCCTGCAAAGTAGTGCGGGTGAAATTTGCCCCATAAACAAAACAACAACAGGGACTCAACCTAATTTTTCTAATTAGCAGTTTTAGCAAATAGCTTCCCTTGAAACTTGAATTCTGGCAGCTCATGAATAAATCTAAAAATCTACTGGCAGTTACACCAGAACTTCCTTTGCTTACTCGCCATCACTGAAATAACTGGAAATCAGCTCCAATGCCACTCTTCGTTGCTGCCCATGAAAAAAGGAAATAAATAAGATGGCCAAGAAGTGCTTTATTTGTAATTTGTCCATTACAAAATTCTTCAATTATGAATGCTGTTAAATAATGACCAGATGTGCCTGAAACATCATCCACATGTTCTTTCAATAAATGACAGTTATGAATGAGTGTGCAGAAAGCTTTTTTGCTTAATCATAACTATGATAGTCTTCTTTAGGCATAATGTCAAAACTATCAATTTTTTCATCACAGTATCTTTTGAAGCTAGATGTCAGTTTTCATACATCCGAGGATCAAGGCTTATCCTAAATAAGAAATCACATATGCCATATCAAAAAGAAGCTCAGGAGAAGTGGCTGTCTTTTAGCCCTGCTAACTCTATTGTAGAGGTGCAAGTAGTTCTGATATCTGTGTGATGGATCTGTATTTTTTGACTTAATTCCTCCGCTAGACAACAATGCCTGAGAAAGGAACTTCTTACTTAGAATTCAAGACGTGGTATGAACTATTGCTGGGGGGGGGGGGGGGGGAGAGAAATATAATGCTTCAAAGCAGTGGTTCTGAAACTGTGCTCCTCCAGGTGTTTTATACTTCAGCCCCCAGTAATCCCAGCCAATTTACCAGCTGATAGGAAGTATGGGAGCTGAAGTCCAAAACATCTGGAGGAGCACAGTTTGAGAACCACTGCTTTAGAGAGTCCTAGGGTAGCTAGTAAGCAGACCTGGGACTTCATCACATTGAAACTTTAAAATGTTTAATAAATATGCATCCCACATTTTTTTTACAACAGATTACATACAGGATCCTAACAGGATGCATTCATCCCTCATCACATGAATTTCTTACTGTTTAAAGTAATACAGTTTTATTCATCGCACCATGGAAGCTTTGCTCCTTCTAATTTGTTGTAATTTCTGTGTACGTCACAGATCATGTAGATCTTGCATCTGCACAGTAGAGAGCCCCCATCGCTGTCATTTGGAGCGAACCGGCAAATAACAATTTCTATTGTGTTGTACAAAGGCATTCTGAGGTATTTTCCTGTCAAATTCTTTTGAAAACATGCTTTTAAAAAGGACTGGAGAGAGGTCTTCTCTCATCAAGTAGTTAAAGACAAATGGCAATGGCTCCCTTCATGACAAATCCCGGGGTCTGCAGGGACCGGCCACAGACACACCTCCAAAGGAGATGTCATAGCACAGGGGACAGAATGCTTACTGTTTTGGTAATCACACATAATCACACATGTAATTTATATTTTAAAACATGATATGAATCTTGTGTCCAAATGTTCCATTCCTGCCACCTGTTGCACACGGTTTCCAACGAGTTGACAGGAGACAAATATCATTTGAGGGGACTTGTCTGCAAACAAGCTCAGAAACAGATTATCGCTTAATGTGATCAGGTCCCAAATTATCCTGGAACTTCTACTTAAATAAACAGATAGGAGTTTATACTACTTCAGTGTTAGACAGCATTGTACCCAGGGCTGCCAAAAAAAAAAGCATTAGCATCCACTCACTGGTGCAAACCTCACTTAAAGTTCCTCTTGTGATTTCTCTACTATTGGAATCTTCAATCCTGTTGAGGGTGTATACATTGGATGGTGGGTATTCATTTTATTATCTCATGAAAATAAAAATGTGTTCTCCTCCTTTCTGGACAAGATAATGAAGATTATGCTGCAATTTAAATGGTTCTTCTAATTTTGGGACCTTTTGTAAAAAGTTTGTTAGTGCAATTTTGCACAAAACACAATTTGCACATGTACAGACACACATAAAAAGAAGGGAAACAAAAGGGTTGGTGTTTTTCTTCTTACTCAGGAGCAAAAACAAAATCTTGTAGCAGCTGACAGCTTTTTGACAGCTTTTTGATGTGTTGAAGATATCCTTTCTCATCAAGGATGAGAAGGTAAGTAAATATTCATTATAACCCGAACCAATGCATATAAAATGTACATACTGATGAAAATTATATCCAAAACATTATTTTATAAAATTGCTTGCAAAAATATGCATAGTAGACAAAATTGCATTAAAATTATATATTAGGAGAAATGTTCTTTAAAATGCATGCAAATTTCCATGAGAGCATTTACAAATAATTATCTAAGTTCTAAGGGGAAAATAAAGCTTCCTTTTTGGGAATGAACCAAATTTAAGATTAGGACAATGCAAAGCTGAGAGAAAGCAAAATCAGCAGTGTTCTGTCCCTAGCTTATCCTTGTGTGCAGGATTTGTATTTCAGAAACAGTGAGCATAGATAGTTGTCTCCCGGTTTAACTCTTTGTCCCCACTGGGCTCTTGATCACATGCAGTTTGCATGCAGAGAGTCTCCCATTACTTTCAAGTTTAATGAAGGTTTAATATTATTTTGTACACTATCCAGAGCTTGGGTTAGTGTGTGCTTTAAGATGTAATGAAGTAACTAAATATTGTTAATAGGCTAAATCTTTTTTAGTAAGGCCAATCTGGTCAAATAGTCTTTTGTCATGCCTAATGAAGTTACGGAGACAGGAACAATCCTAGTTGCCTCCATGGGATTTTGTTTACTTTTATTTGGGGTTGAGTGTGATTGTTGTGATTTCATCTCCTTCTGTTAAGGAGTTAAAGCTTTCTAATTTAAAAAGTTATTTTCATTCACACATCAGTTATTTCTAATTGTGCACCCCAGAGTCATTTCCAGGGTTGAACAAGTCTGAGCAAAGTATTTTAAGGTAAACTCCCCCTTGCATTCATTAGCTGTCTCACTAGGAATCACAGAGATGCTAGGAGTTTACTCCAAGCATCCTCAAAAGGCCTACCTGAGCCATCCTTGGAAAATGTACTCCTGGTTGTTGTTCATGATGATGATATTACATAATTGCCATCAAGTTGGCTCTTCCCATGGACTCTATGAATGAGAGTCCTCCAAAACAACCTACTATTAGCAGCTTTGTTCCAGTTTGTTCCGAACTCAGCTCCATGGCTTCCATGATTGAATATTTCCACCTATAATGTGGTCTTCCCCTTTTTCTTCCATCTTCCACTTTACTAAGCATTGTTGTATTTTCTCCCAATGAGTCATGCTATCTTATGATATGTCCAAAGTATAATAGTGTCATTGTGTATTCCTAGGTGGCAGTGGGGTTAGATTAGATGGACCTTGCCTCCCAATTAAACTCTGTGAGTCCTTTGATTCTATAATTCTATGATTCTAGGGAGTGTTCAGACTTGATTTGTTATAGGAAATCTTTTCTCGTCTTTCTGGCAACCCACAGCATATGTAGTACTCTCTCCTGGCACAATATTTCAAATGCATTGATTTCTTGTAGTGTTCCTGGTATACACCTTATTTTTTTCTCCCCAGTATTTCAGTATTTCCATTGTATGTGTGGAAAAAATGCTGCCATCAGGACTTGTTTTCTTTCATCAGTGGCTGTGTTGAGTAGGGAATTCTAGGTACCTTTCAAAAAAAATTCAATAGCCAAGTGTTTGTGAGTACCTCCCTCTTACTTGAGCGGCTAAGAAGCAGTGAAGATTATTTATTAAATGTAAGAAATACCATGTCTTTTTTGTTTGTTTTTTAAACATTTTATTATACTCTACATGATATCCAATGTCAAGACGACATTGAGAAATAAAATGTGCATGGGAACATAAATGGAATAACATCCCACCTCTCATGACAGAGCAAGTACGATTTTAACAACTTTGGTCATATATTTTGAGATGGCCACAGTGAAATTTATGTCAGTGCTACAGGTGTAGCAATATTCTCAGCTGTCACTTTTAACTCAGATATATTTGTCTGTGGCAGCTTCCTTGTGGTGCCATTTCATTAATGATTTCTGCTGCTAAAATATTAATAAGACGATTTGAGGAATTAACAGCCACTAAAGAACCTTCAAAATTGAGGTTGGAAGCCTCCCATGCCAAGTCATTTAGGGTTTCATCCAAAAACCCATCCAAGTCACTCTGTTTGGAAAATGCCATAAGTCCCAAGTGGCATCAAGCAATCTTAGTGATTCATTGGCACCATCTATTTTGAAGCCACAGCATGAGCCGTGGCTATAAAAGGCAGGAGCACAGCCAAGTAGCCATTAAATATAGAACAGGTTCTGGCAAAATGGACTTCCCTCCAATTTTCCGCAGTTGACCTCATTTTACTGGCATCACCAAATGTTGTCCACAGCACAAGGCAGATACTATGAAACAGGAATGGTTAAATTAGCCCCAAATGGCCAAATTGACCCCAAGCTGGATTGTTAAAGGCAACATATTATCACTGAGTTGAGCCACCAGTAGAAATTGGTAAGACCATTGTTGGCATTTGATTTCCCTTTTTACAAATACGTCCCCATTCATATGTACACCCCACATACCATTCAAAAACACACACTATGCAGCCCCATAACTGCCATGATTCTACCCTATGGATTTCTCGTTCAGTGGTCAAGACCAGAGAACACTAGTCACCCTTTATTTGAACTACAGCTGAAAATGTCAAGTATCTCACCAAAGTCCCAATGGCAATTCCATGGGAATCAAACCACTATATCCACATAATGCTGGGTAAGACATCCCCAGAAAATAAGACCTAGTAGAGGTTTTGCTGAATTGCTAAATATAAGGCCTTCCCCGAAAGTAAGACCTAGCAAAGTTTTTGTTTGGAAGCATGCCCACCAAACAGAACACCAGAGCATGCAGGATTGATAAATGTACGTACCATATACATGGAAATAATGGCAGTACTGTAATAAGAAATTCTTGATAGGATTCATAGTTTGTCTGGTTATGCTGGTTTGTGATGACAACTACTGTTCAGTATATAATAAATGTTCATTTTTTTGTTCAACAATGAATGTGAATTCTTCTTCATGGAAAAGTAAGACATCCCCTGAAAATAAGATCTAGCGCATCTTTGGGAGCAAAAATCAATATAAGACACTATCTTATTTTCGGGGAAACACGGTACTGCCAGTTTGCCTTCTCCCCTGTTCCCATTATTCTCCCATCCCTAGCTATTGACAAGTAAAATTGGTTCCCAATCCCACTATATTCCCACTTTTTAGTATAATGTGATGGGTCCCTCCTGTTTCTATGCCAGCATGTCAGCAGTAATGTGATGTCAGGGAGTGGGATTCTCCTCTTCTCTCCCTCCCACTCACTATTCCCAAGACGGCTATGACAATAACAACAACAACAACAACAACAACAACAGAACTGCAATTGTGAAGGAATGGGATTACGGAGGGTTTGAGGAAGTCGGAATATGGTGCAATGGATTGGCAAACTGGTGCTAGCTACAGAAGATGTAATATTGATGTTGATCAACAGGGTATGAATCCACCATCTATGCTAATGCAACTGTAGCGGAATGGTGAGTTAATGCGATAAAATCCTTAGTCTCAGAAAGCTTCAATAATTATTCTCTTAGGTTACAACTTTCAATATCCCTAGACTGGTACAGGGCATGGCATATTATCTGGGTCATAATCTAAAAAACTTGTAGATAATGTTCTCCACAGCATCAAGCAAGCAACAGGCTTTATCTCTGGTCTGCAGCATCACCAGTCTCTCATGTCTGGGGAAACAGAAAGGAGCACAGTCTGGGTAGGAAGCTGACGGGTTGGTGGCAGAAACCCCCAGGCTGTGTGACAGAGAGATACCCTACAGTGCTCAGCAATTATTGTTTGTGTTATAATTTCCTTGTCTATAAATTCTGCATATGTACTCACATTAAAAACACTCTATATATTAGCAAGAACTATGATGTGGGGATGCCCTCAGGCAAGAAATTCAGCACAAGGCATATCTGAAAAGACACTCATTGCCCCATCTACCCTGCTTACTCCTGAAATCATGAATTCAAGTTCCAAAATGAATGTGTGAATAAAATGAAAGTCCTTCCATCTCAAATAGCTTGACATGATTCTCTTCCTTCTCATAAAATTAAATCATTTTTCAGTGACTGCTGTTAATGGAATTAAAACTTGCTTAAACACACTTTTTCAAAAACAGTTCTGTGTCGTGACACCTCTGTGCTTCAGCCACCCCTGCAATTGGTGCAAATTGTTCTAGCTATTATTCTGAGTGGGAGCTTTTTCTCTCTCGCTTCCTTTCTCCTTGTCTCCCCTCTCTTTTCCAACCTGTTCCTTACCCAAACCGATGTACTCACCCTTTCTCCTTTGTCACAACAAATGCAGCTGGCATAAGGACACCCAGTGAGCTTTATGACTTTGTAGAGATCTGAATAAGGTTCCTTCGGTCCTAGAACAACTCACCAACCAGGTAACCATTTTTTTAAATGAGGGGGGATTTTTCAAACATATCCCAAGCCAGAAGGAAGAAAATCATTTTATTCTAGTCTATGTGTAACTAGGGCATGAATAATTAAAGCAAAGTCAGACTGTTTTAGACTGGGTCACTGCCAGCATACCATGATAAAGTGCTAAAAGCACACCAGGGCTGTATCCACACTACAGAATCATGGCACAACTTTACTGTCATGGTACAACACTGTGGAATTCTGATTTTTTTTTGATTTTTTTTTAGGTTTATGATATTTACTCTTCGCTGTCAAAGAAAACTGGAGCCACAAGAAACTACAAATTCCAGGATTCCACATAGCAGTTAAAGTGCAGTGTGGAAATGTCCAATGGCAAAAATACACATTTCTGTAGGCACCTATTGACTGGCACACAAAATGTCTATCATTTAGGAATTAGCCATCAATTCAGGCGCCTAACATATTACATGCCATTAATTATCCAGAACACAATATTTTTGTATTCAGGATTTCCTTCCTAAGATTTTCTGTATAATGTCTGCCACTCACATAAGTAATGTATTGCCAATTCTTGGAAGATCAAAGAGAGAGGAATACTGTTGACATATTATAGAGATTTAAGTGAGAGTGTTGATTGTTGCAGCCATTGGGGTCCAATGTTCTAAACTATATTGGAAATTAAATTGTACTGGACTCCCAAATTACACATTTTAAGAGATCTCTGCAATCTTTCTGTTGCTTGCTTGAAAAATTTCTAGCTTCAAGGTAAATGTGCCATAAACACTCAATACAGTGTTTTTCCAATTGAGTATTTTACAACATATTGCTATGACTGAGCGTTGCTTTGTTTCTTCATTCTTCACTCTTAATGTACATTTTACTGACTTTTTAATGTTTATTTTGCTTCAGCAAGGAGATTGTTCTTGCCTTTCCCTTACTTCCTTTGCATTTCTATAGAAAATTATCAGTCCTACAGGCTTATGTTAATTTTTGGTCTACAAAGCATGACAAATCATTCATTTTTAATATACCAAAATAGCATACCAAGTTTTCCTCTGTTTTTAATTACCATGTAAAGTGGCTAATTAGAAGGAAATATGGGAGAGTCAATTAAATTTGAAATTCTTGAATTTTCCTTGTTGGTATCGTCATAGCTTCGTGACAGGAAGCAACTTGAAAGCACACAACAACAACAGCCACTCAAATGTATGAAGAGTACTAAAATGCTATGAATTCAAAGAAAAAATATAGATATGCTATCTAAGAGTATATGCTATTCATTCTGAAGAAGATATTTTGAATCATGCTTCTCCTAAGCTACTTGGAAAGGGAGTTAAAGAGAAAAGTCTCACTATAGTTCCTTTACTGAGAATATGAGAAATTATTTCAGACTTTCTTGTTAGCTGTCCTCAGATTGACTTCTATTATCCTATGAATGTGAGTCCCCATCGACAACCCTGTTCAGGTTTTGCAAGAAATTTTTCCTTCTTTTATTAATTCTGAAGGATCAATAGATCCTACTCCAGTGTTCCAAAACTACTTTTTAAACTACAGTTGTCCCTTCAAGTTTGCAGTTTTGACTTTTGCAGATATAATTATTCACTGATTTAGTTGAAAAATATTCTCTTTAGGAATCTCTAGGTCTTCCTGCCTAATTCTATGGTCAACTTCCTCTCATCATTCTGGGGATCTAGAGATTTCTAGAGAACACATCTCTCTAAGAATAGCTAGGTTTCCAGTGTGATTCTATCATGAGCTTCCAGCTTCCAGTCATGCTGGAAGATCTACAAATTCCTACAAAGGTGTTCTCTCAGGTTTAAAAATAGCATTTTCTTTGTTTGCAGATTTCTATTTTCATGGGTGGTCCTGTGCCCCTAACTCTAGCTGGAGTGCTGACTGTATTGGCCATACCCTATCTGGGAAATAGAAAGAAACTGAAATAGAGAAAAATGTATAACAGGTATGGTGTTGATTATGTTTCAGATCCTTCCTTTAGAGCAGTGAATCTCAACCTGTGGGTCCCCAGATGTTTTGGCCTTGAACTCCCAGAAATCCGAACAGCTGGTAAACTGGCTGGAATTTCTGGGAGTTGTAGGCCAAAATGGCTGGGGACTCACAGATTGAAAACCACTGTTTTAGCCGGGTTGTGGCACAGCTGGTTAGTAGCCAGCTGCAATGAATCACTACTGACCGAGAGGTCATGAGTTCAAAACTAGCTTGGGTCAGATTGAGTGCCTGACCAATAAAAAAATAGCCTAGCTCATTGTTGACCTAAGCAACCTGAAAGATAGTTGTAGGAAATTTAGGTACCGTTATTCAGGGAGGTTAATTTAACTAATTTATGACACAGTAAAAACCATCCAGCAGTGTGTGGAAGAATGAGGAAGTATTCCATCAAGGACTCAGTGTCACAGTGGATGATTAAGCAGCAGCTCCCCCTGTGGCTAGAATCGAGCATTCCCTCATGAAGCTGGAAACTGGAATGTTAAATTGCCTCAGTGTCTTTGTCTCTGATTCTGTCTGTATGTCGTATGTCTAATGGAATTTAATGTTTGCCATGTATATGTACATTGTAATCCACTCTGAGTCCCCTTCAGGGAGAGAAAGGCAGAATAGAAATATTGTAAATAAATAAATAAAAATAAATTTAGAATGACAATAAATTGAAAGCTGATCCAATCCTATTTCGTTTTAAAAGGACTGCATTTTCTTCAAGGACTAGAACTTCAAGAGTCCAGGTTTTCGATCTCTGCTCACCCTGTTGGACCTTGCACAAGTCACATTTCTCATCCTCAGAGGAAGCCAGTAGCAAACATCCTCTTCATAAATAAGACCAAGAAAACTTGAAAACAGGTAGCAAGAATAACAAAGAAGTTTACTTCTGTTCCATTAGAATCAAAAAGAGCTTTGCAGTCTGTTTCTACAACATTGCATCCCAGCCTGACTCTGAATTTACGGGATCTCACTGCACACATTTTCTAGTTTATAATATATGCTTTCCTCTGCAGCATATTTCTTTTTATTACAGGTGAAGATCAACGTCCAGTCTAACAAGAGAAGAAAAATCTGCATAACTATGACATAGAACAAACACAATCTACCTGCTTTTATTTTCCTTCTGAATATTGGGTTGGCATGCAAAATCTCAATATAAAATCAAAGAGAATGGCTGAGCCTAGGAAAGGTATTTGCTGTGCGCAGCAGTTTACAAGCAGCGGACACAATCTCCTCCACAACATGTCACAGCTGTCAATAAGAATCAGATCTGAGGGCTGTAGAAACCTGAAGAGAATAATTAATTATTTGGAAGGATCACCTTGCATGATTACAGGCACTATTTAGCTCAGACGTCCCCAATGCCATGGCCTCTTTAAATCCTGGTTGTTGAGTAATGGCAGCTATAGTCAAACACATCTGGAGACCACTAGTGATCCACTCACATTGAGAGGGGAAAGTATGGGTGACCGTCCCGTTAAAGGAGAGAATCGCCCCATTTGGAGTTCTGCTTCCCCATCACACTCACACATGGAGTTGGCAATACATTCATCTTACATTCATCACAAGGTCAGTATTACTTTTTTAAAATCAGTGGAAACAACAATATCCAAAAGCCAAGAGCTCCCTTGCTCTGCCAAAGCTCCTTACATTAAAGGAGACTGACACTAGTTTAAAACCACTTTTTCCATGGGATCCTATTGTTCTGCCCCAAACCCCATAGGCAGGACCAGCCCGAGGAAATTTAAAAGGGTACGCAAAGTTTTTTTGCGCCCCTCCCCCGCGCTGCGGGAGGCGCAGCCAGGACTGGCCCTGCCTCCTGCGCCCTAACCCCGCCTCCCTCGCCAGGCGGCCATGCCTCCTGCAGCGTGGGCAGCGTGGGAGGCAGGGCCAGGGTGCGCGGCGCGGGAGGCGGGGCCACGTCTGGCCCCACCTCCCGCAGCGCGCGTCCTGGCTCAGCCAGGCTGGGGCAGGAGTTCAAAGCCTTTTAGGGGTTGTTTGAAAATCCTCTCTTCCTGTCAAAAGCAGGCAGCCCTTGTATTTGAACAGCTGCTTTGAACGGGGGGGGGGGGGGGGGTAAGGAGAAGAAGGGGTGAGCTGAAAAAAGAAAAGAATAGAAACGCTTGGAGAGGGAGATAGAGAAGAAAAGGAGAGCGAGAAGGGAAACCTTTAGTGGTTTCTCTGCCCAAGACACCGCCCCACCAAGCTGCTTCTCTGTGGGAAAGGAAAGCTCTGGGGACCTCGAATCCATCATGGTCAGCCGGGCGGGAAGAGACACATGCAGGACTCACACACGTGGGGCTCGCCCACGCAGCGCCCTGGACCCGAAGCCCTTCCAAGACCCGGTTGGAGCGGGGGACCGGTGCCGGTTCCTCAGACCGCCCTCGCCTCTCCCCTCCGCCGCCTCCTTCTTCTCCTCTTCCTGCGTGGCTCCCAAGTTTCCTCCATGGAGAACAAGCCAGCCAAACCTGGCCACGCCCCCTGCGTCGCGCAACCCCGTCTCCCAGCCAGACTGCGCCAGGGCGCGCCCGTGGGAGGTGGGGCCAGACTTGGCCCCGCCTCCCACGTCGCGCGGCCCCGCCTCCGCCAGGTGTGGCCCCGCCTCCCAGGGGCTCAATAGTGCCCCTGGGAAGGTGGCGCCCAATGCGGGGGCGTGGTCAGCGTGCTGTGTTGGGCCGGGCCTGCCCATAGGATACAAGAGACAGTGATCCAGGTTAAAACCATTTCTTTCCATGGGATCCTATTGTTCTGCATCAAACTCCATATGATACAAGAGTCTGCTGATGGTTGGGCAATGAAACAGGATGGGAAACTTTGGTGGTTCCCATCACACCTGTTTTTCAGTTGTAAAGTATGGTAAGAAGTAGGGCATCTGAACATGATTGCTGGCCCGTGTTCAGAGTTCCCTCTTTTCATGATATTATTATCATTACTTATCATTACTGTGTTTTTATCTTATTCTCTCCCCTTAACATATACAGACACTGCTCTTGCTCAGAAAATGATGTTGTTTTGCCAAACAGATTTATCAGTCCTCTGAAAGGTTGATGTCTTAGGGAGGAGTTAAAGGATTTTTTTAACATGATGCCCAACCCTAAACTGCAAGGCAAAGCCATGTGAAGGACACCCTGTGGGGTGTTGTGGGAATTGGCTGGTTTAAGCCTTCCCTGCTTCACGTGTTGAGGGGCAGATAGACCTATATATATAGGGTCTGCCCCTCACAACAGCCTCCTTTTTCTTTCCTGTGACCCACTCTCCAACCCTCAGGATAGTGTGAGTTTACAACTGGTTGAGTCAGGGTCAGGTAGGAATTTTTTCCCTTCACATTTGCTCGGGGGGGGGGTGCCTACCCAACACTGTTTCTGTTGGATGTGGGAGGGCTGGGAAAGGGGCTACCTTTGAGGATAGAATGGCGGTTTCTCACTTATAAAAACCTGTAGTTTGGGAGGGAGCACCTCCAGAATGGCATTCCTGTTAAGACCGCCACGGTGAGCAACCAAAATAGTTTGGCTTGCCCTTGTGGTTGAGGTGTTGACCCAGAGTAGTTTGTGGAGGTTATCATAGAATTGACATCTGTCCCTCAACTAGACCCATCAGGTGATTTAACCCCTTTTTTCCTTGCATGTTGCAAAAGTTTAACCAATAAATAAACCGGTCAAATAATGGCCCCTTTATACCATGTGTTTGTTGTCTGGCCTCTTTATTTCATGGTGGGGGTTCAATAGTGTTGGTAGCACTGCTACAGTTAGAAATACTAAATATCTCGTCAAGATGTTTTTAATCAGCATCTTAAATTGACACACAAGCCACTAAGCAAATATGTCTTCTCCTCTTTTGTCTCAGCGTGGGGGCTATCCCCATGACCATGCAAATTCCCAGGCATTCTCAAATAATCATGCCTCCCGCCTTATTTTCTTTGCTGATCTGCATTTTTAAACATCAAATATAGTATGTTAGTAATGCTGATTGGGACAAATTCACATTGGCATACATTGAACTGAAAAGTGGTTCAGTTGTATTAAAAGCATGTATTTAGCAGAACTTGAATAAGAATATTTCTTAGGGCAGGATTACATTACACTGACACAGCACACAATGGTACTATTAGCACTTGGTCCAGACAAGTATTATATTGGCGCTAAACAAAACACCACAATGTCATTCCAACATTGAAAAGGGCTCCCTCATTATAATCAAATGTGGTTCCTGTTTTATTTTATTTTGCTGTTATTTCTTGTCTGTTGTCCATTCCCATGGGTTCTATGCTGGGGAAAAGATGGGGCACGGGTAAATAAGTAGGTGAATACATCCGCTTTAACTCTGTTTCATGCTGTCAATGAGATACCGTCAAGATCCCTAACCATCAACTGCCCAATCAATTCTTTCAAACTGAGAGCTGTAGCTTCCCTGATTAAATCAACTCGCCTGTACTCTGATCTCCCTCGTTTCCTACTGTCCACATCTTTTCAGTATTATTGCTATTCACAGTGAGATACCTCATGATATATCCGAAGTATGATAGTTTCACTTTGGTTCCTAGTAAAAAAAATTGTTTATCTATCTATTTATCTATTTATTTGTTCATTTGCTTGCTTTCTATTCAATTTTTCTCCCAGTTAGGTAACACATCATGCCATATATATTCAAGTATACGCTGACCAGAATATAAGCCGAGGCACCTAATTTTACCACAAAAAACTGGGAAAACTTATTGACTCGAGTATAAGATGAGGGTGGGAAATGCAGCAGCTACTGACAAATTTCAAAAATAAAAATAGATATCAAATAAATTACATTAATTGAGGCGTCAGTAGGTTAAATGTTTTACATTTACATATAACTGTAATTTAAGTTAAGACTGTCCAACTCTAAATACCTATATACTTGAATATAAGCCAATCCAAACATAAGAAGGACCAGGACCCTCACTGAAGTATAAACTAAGGGGGGCTTTTTCAGTCCTAAAAAGGATTGAAAAACTCAGCTTATACTTGAGTATATACGGTACCTCAATCTGCTCTAGGGCCCATTTTGGCAGTCTGTGTTACATGTCCTTCTCAGAACAGTATACTATTCACTCAATATATGACCCTAAAATACTATCACACTCCTTACCACTTTTCCTAAAACCTTCCTCAAGTTTACTATTCAGGCTTCCTAAGATGCTCCCATTGCAGATAAGCATTTCTGTCCTTTAGAGTTTCTGTTTGAATATGGTTAACACCCTCACACCTTCTGAATGAATAATTTATACAGAAATGAAAGAACAGAGAAAAGTCTTTCCAATTAAAGGCTTTCACATCAACAAGCATAAATGCTGGCACATTGCTTTCTACTAAGGTTATGATTTGTATACATTTCTAATTGTCTCTAAACTTTAAACTTTAATCTCACCAAACATTCTAACTCATTCTAATTCTGTCATTAATTGTCAAAGATTGCAATTAGTAGGTTCCACTGGTTAAGCAGGCCTTCTTGTTCTCGCTGTCTGTTACAACAAGTTAAAACTTAACCTTATAAAAAGACTCTTTGGAAATAAAGGCCAATCTATGTCTGCCCTCACCATAAGCATGACAATGGATAAGATTCTCGGGGTAAACAACCCAACAGCTAACAAGCTGGTTCTGTTCCAGAAGATCACTCACTCATTTGCATGGTCATTGAAGGCTAAAGCAACAACAGTACAAAACAATATTTTCAAAACAACATAGCAAGTGCCTTCTACTAAATGAGACAATGAAGAAGAATACACAAACTAAGGGGTTTATCATGCATAGTAGGCAATTTGCAATTATAGCAGGATAACAGCCTCTTTGCCTTGGACTTATCATATTATGTCACTCCTTTCCTTATGCTTTCTCAGGGGAAATAACCTGAAAAGTGTTGTAATTGTGATCTGTCTTCCTCATATGATAAACTTCAGTATCATCTACACTGACTGACAATGGCTTTCTGTATATCTATTGCGCATTCCACATGGCAAAGGTTGCCACTGAGAGGACTGTCTGCACTACACTGTATTCCAGTTGCTATCTTAATAAACAGGTAGATTCACAGGAGTGCTGGCAATTCTTCAAATATTCAAACAATACAGGGCTTTAAAAGTCATAAATGGCTCTGGAAATTAATTGGCAACCAGTGAAGTGATGACAACATTGATCTAATACAATAGGACAATCATCCAACAAGGACTTGAACGGCCTCATTCTGCATCAGTCCATGTCTTCTATCATTCTTCAAAGGCAGTCCTGCAAAAAAGGACATTACAGTAGTCCAGTCTGGATGCAACTAATGAATGCCTAAATTGAAGCTATAGAGTTGTGAAGCAGTCTTACCATTACCAAAATTTTAGATGAGATAGTTGTGGTATGGCGAGGAAGGAATCGGGTTAGTCTCCAATTCTTTCAAGAGAACTCATTTCTGACACAAGGTCAAGATGTCAAGTGTGTGATGTCTCTGTCATAGTTTCTGCAATTTGTGCAAAATATAATTTGCACAAAGTCCTTGTTTTAATCACTGAATGATCGCCTTTTTCTCTTGTGAAGCTAAGTACATTACAAAAATAACAACATGAACAACAACAAGCGTAACAGGACACAAATAACCCATTCAGTGCTGGTTCACACAACAGACATCTATAATATTTTCCATCACTGCACATTTTACACAAAAATGCAGAAAGTACAGCATTTTCCCCCAAAGATGGACATCAAAAAGCATATCATCTTACATAGACTGACACAGTGGGGAAAAAGTCAAAAGGATGAATTGAGCCAGGGCTAACATCTACCTTTTTGTCACCTGGGGGCTTAAGGCTACCTCATCAAATTGATAGAGTTTTCTTAGGCAAAAAATACTCAGAGGTGGTTTTTGTGAGTTTCTTCCTCTGAAATATAGTCTTCTATTCCTGGTATATTTTGGCAGTCTTCCATCTAAGTACTTCTAAGAACAGTTGGGTATTTAGGCCCCTTTAGTTAACATCTAGAGATCCAAAAATATTCAGGGACACAGGATACCCTTGTACATATAGATTGACATCTACACGTATTGAAGGCTATGTCCCTGAGCTATAATAGTTGCACTTGCTTCTAGTAACATTATCCAGGATGAAATGTTAACTTCACATTATTACACATCCCCTTTGCCTTCTCTTAGGGCACTAATCTTTTTCACTTTCTCTGTTTGTCACTAACATGCCGAACTGACCCTGCAATCTGTTATTAAAACAGTAAGGAGTTCATACAGCTCCACCACCAGGAGGTCTCCTTCATTCACCTCCATGTACAATGGGGATAGAGGACTATCTCTGTCCAAACCAGTTTTCTCAAATTCTTATTTTCCTGTCTTAGATGTGTTCTATTTTAATTATGCACCAGATTTGTATGTACACACACACAATATACAAAAATGCATATGCATGGTTGTGCACCTTTCTACAGCTAAGACATATTTTACAAGCATTATTTTTCTAGCAACTTTCCACACTACCTTACATTTTTAAATGGATACAGATTCCTGAACACTTTATCCTAAATAATAATAATAATAATAATAATAATAATAATAATAATAATAATAATAATATTTTATTTCTAGAACACCCGCTCTCCTAGAAGGGACTCAGGGTGGTTTGCACACAGAAAAAAGCAAACATTCAATGCCCAAAATAATATAAACACATCAAAAATCAAAGTAATACATGATAATTACAGTAAACTTATAGCAAAAGAATTGAAACAATATAAAATAATCCAATAGACACAATAACACTAATAACATGAATTAACATTAAAACATATACCCTGTCAGACAATTAAAATACATTAGAAATGGCTATCATAGGTATTCAGTGAAAATATGTCATAGCTGCCATGAGGTGAAAATACATTAGCCAGCAATCTGATGGAATCAATTTAAAGTGGCCTAGTCTTCCTCCTCTCCATATGCTAAAGTGCATAAGTGCATTTTCAAGAGTTTTTAAAGGAGAGGAGGGTGGGAGCAATTTGTATTTCTTTAGGGAGGGAGTTCCAGTGGCAGGGAGTGATCACGGAGAAGGCTCTTCTCTCGTTCCCACCAATTGCACTTGAGACGGGGTGGGACTGAGAGTAGAGCCTCCTCCAATGACCGCAGTGCTCACGATGACCTATATGGGGAGATGCAATCAGACAACTAGCTTGGACCCGCTTAGGGCTTCATAGGTAATGACCAGCACTTTGTATTTAATCCAAAGTGGACCGGCAACCAGTGGAGCTGCCGCAGTATGGAAGTCATCCTCTCACAATACGGTGCTCCAGTTAGCTATCTGGCTGCCGATGTCTGCACCAGCTGCAGCTTCTGAACTATCTTCAAAGGCAGCCCCACATAGATAGCATTGCAGTAGTCTAAATGGGATGTGACTAAGGCTTGGACTACCATAGCCAAATCTGGTGTCTCAAGGCATGGGCGCAGCTAGCGCATGAGTTTTAAGTGCGCGGAGGCACTCCTGGGGTTCCAGGGTCAGTGATGAGTTCAGGATTACCCCCAGACTGCGAACCTGTGTCTTCAGGGGGAGTATGACCCCGTCCAACACAGGCTGTAATCCCACACTGATCTGCTTTACGGCTGACTAGGAGTACCTCTGTCTTGTCTGGATTTAGTTTCAACTTGTTGGCCCTCATCCAGTCCATTACTGATAACAGGTACTGAAGGACCTAAGCCACTGCAGAACAGTGCCCCAAAGCCCCATCCCAGAGAGTCGGCCCAGAAGGATACCATGATCGATAGTATCGAAAACTACTGAGAGGTCCAGGTGGAACAGCGGTGTTCTAAACATTTGGTACGTATTTTCCACTCTGAGAGCTGTACTACCAAATAAAAAAGGAGAAATCAAAGGTTAGAGTCAGGAAGAGGAAATTACCGTAAGGAGATATGCTTTAAAATGTGACAGAACGATTTCCCCTTCAGCCTTCAAGTAGACTGCAATAGGAATATTATAAACCATTCATAACCCATGTGTGGGAAACATTTATGGGCAGCAGGTCGACAATGAACAACTTGCTGGTTCCTTAGTTTTATTTAATCCATATCTTAATTCATAGCTTTGTCCCCCATTGAAGGCAAAATATGCAGCCTTCTTTTTGGTAGCAAAGAAAGAGAATACATTGTCGTTGGAGCGGCGCATAGGTGTGAATTACAAAGAGAACTATTGCCTTTTTCCCACATGAACAATGAAATTCCTATTACATTCTCCCTTATTAGAAACCAGGGTTGTTCTCTTGCTTTTTATCATCTGCAGGGAGAGAAGCCGGGGAAGAGAGGAAAGACCAAAGGCGATTCCTGCTCTTAGGGAACCGCTCTTATTGACATATTCTGAATTCATATTTCCCCATTGCCACCCCATCTCTCTCTCTCATGCACAGATTTGCTCTGCCGCCTACTCAGTTGAAGGAAGGGTCTTTTTTGTTTTTCAAAAAATGCAGTATTTTCCCTCCCCTCCTCTCCCTCCCTCCCTTGGCTTCCCTTCCCTTCCCATCCTCCCTCCTTCATTAGAATGCAAAGCCAGCCGGAGATTCCCTCCCTCCCTTACCAAAGGGCTGTTCCTTCACTGAAGGGTTATTCCTCAGCTGTTCTATTTATAGATCAGTTGCTGCAGGGAACTCACCATTTGCGATTCAGCAGGCTTTTTTTTCCCCCTCTTCTTTTTCTGTGCTCAATCGGTCTCCTGAGGTGTTAAAACATTTTCATAAATCCTGTGAATGACAAGGCGGGGGCGGAAAGGGAGGCTGGATCAGACATTTTGCAGTGCATTAGAGTTCTCATCAAAAATATTTTATTTATTATTTGTAGTTCAAAAGACTGTGTGTGTGTGTGTGTGTGTGTGTGTGTGTGTGTGTGTGTATGTATATATATATATATATATATATATATATATATATATATATCTTTGGGATGGGGGAGGCAACATCAGTCATTTCACAGTACATAAAAGGGAAGCTTCCCAGTTCTTCATTTTGGAAGGTGTTTCAAATGCAATCTGTTTAAGAGCTTTGGCAGGAAGATTTTCCCTTTTGCATTACCAAGGAAACTATCAGGCGGTTGGACAGAACAGATGCACAGGGAGGGAAATGGGGAATGGAGATTCGTTTCAGCCAGGGGACCGTTGTCATTCAACATCGCTTATCTGATCTCCTTTACTGCAGGGAGGTGCTTCCTGAATAATACAATACTTGTCTTTTTCTTGTCTTAACAACCCAGCTGATTTCTACAGTTCAGTCTCTGCAGTAAATTCTGCTGAGGCAGCACAGACGACAATACCAAAGACAAGGACAAGTAATCCCAAACTCCTATGGAGTTTATATACATTGTTCAGGAATGTACCTCATTGTATTGTCAAAGGCTTTCACAGCTGAAATCACTGGAAAAAGCCACTGCAGACTATTCAACCAAGGAAGACAGCCAAAGCAGAGCACTTGATGAGAATTATTTGAGAAGACAGAAATGCTGGACCATTCTAACAGTCACCATGTCAGGCTACACAGAGAAGCCATTGAAATCCACAAGCATGTGGGCAATTTCAACAGAAAGGAAGAAACCATGAAAATGAACAAAATCTGGCTACCAGTATTTTAAAAAATCTAAAATTGGGACAGTAAATAAAGAACAACATTCAGAAAACAGGGGAATTCCAGACAAGAAACAATCAGGGCCAGCTAACATCTCCCAACAAAGGATTCCATTAGGCAAGAAGCAGCCAGGCGTTGAATCTGCAAGGCCATTAAGTGCTAATCAAGCTGGCCATTTGCAACATTCACACTTGCCTCAAACAGACAAGAGTTCATTCTCCCTCCCTGGAGGCTAATTGGGTTACTTGGGAGTGGCGGGCTTGTGCCAACATGGATGATGGGGCCAGAGCGGATAAAGTGCTAGGAGCCGGCAGGCACAATGTAGGAATATGTGGTGAAAGTGCAGCTGGTTATTCGAAGGATCCTCTGAAGAAGCCAGTCACAGATGTAGGCAAAACATCAGGAGAAAATCCTGCAAGAACATGGCACAGCCCGAAAACCACACAATACTTCATTGTACCTCATGTTAGTATGATCTCAGAAGATACCTAATGAAACAGGCCTTGTACTTTAAATCTTAGGGTCCAGCTTTCCTAGATAGATTTAAACACGAACCCATTGTTTGTTTGTTTTTTGGCTTAAGAGCTCTAGTTTTCAAACTACAGCACTGATGCAAAAAATCATACATCCCAGGATTTCACAGAATGGAGTCATGGTAGTCAAAGGGGGATCCAAACACAGTCTGGATGCACACAAAGACAATATCTATACAACCATATCGTGAAGTTTGAAATTGCATTATGTGGTCAGTGCAGAGTCATATACTGTATATACTCGAGTATAAGCCGACCTGAGTATAAGCCAAGGCACCTAATTTTACCACAAAAAAACTGGGAAAACATTGACTCCAGTATAAGCCGATAGTAGTAAATTTCAGAAATAAAAACAGATACCAATAAAATTACATTAATTGAGGCATCAGTAGGTTAAATGTTTTTGAATATTTGCATAAAGCTCTAATTTAAGATAAGATTGTCCAGCTCTGATGAAATCAATATTCTCATCTTCTTCAATGTAAATGTGCTTATGTATCCTTTTAATAATAATAGAGTAAAATAATACATGTAGTAATAAATAGAGTAAAATAATAAATATAATAATAATAATATCAGAGTGAAATAATAAATGTATTAATAATAATAATAAAAATAGAGTTAAATAAATGTAATAGTAACAACAATAATAGAGAAAAATAATAAATGTAATAATACCAATAATAATAAAGAAAAATAATAAATGTACCATATATTCTCGAGTATAAGCTGACCCAAATATAAGCCAACCAGGACCCTCACCCGAGTATAAGCCGAGGGGGGCATTTTCAGTCTTAAAAAAAGGGCTGAAAAACTAGGTTTATACTCGAGTATATACAGTTAGTTAAACTGACCATATAATGCAGTTTCAAACTCCATTATATGGCAGTGTAGATGGGACCTAAGTTGCTGGCAAGCTAAGTTTTATGTTAAACTTGTGTATATACCCAGCATTGCCTGAGTGTCATTGAGACTACTGCCCCCTGCTTTTATCCTTTTATTTTATTTTTCTCCTCTGATCCCTTTTCCCCTTTCCTTTCTCTTTCTTCCTTCCTTCTCTCCGTTGTCCTTCTTCCCCCCTTCCTTCTCCATTCCTTTCTTTCTTGTCTTTTTTCTTCCTTTCCTTCCTTTCCACTCTTTTCTTCCTTCTCCAGCTCTGAGAGGGCCTCACAATGTCTCCATGACAATGTGACCTTCTTTGTGGCTCTTTCCTTCCTTCCTCCCTTCCCTTCATACACGTCACCTTTCTTTCCCAGTGACATCACAGAGAACCAAGATTCACCCAGCAAGCAATAGCCAATCCTTCACCTAGAAACAGCCAATTCAGTGACATCACAGAGGGCCAATTCACATAGCAACAGCCTTTGTGATACAGACAGACAGACAGACAGATATACTTTGACTTTTTATATATAGATGCGTTTCTATCTTTAGTCCCATTTTTATGGTCAGCACTGGAACTTCAAAAATTGCCTAAAATTGAAATTGCCCTTGAGATGAAAGGATTGTCATGTGGTTTGGCAATTGCACTAAATGAAACTGGATTAAATGCAGAAACGAATTTGTAACCAAGCCTACTGCTGGATAATGGCAAGAAGGATTCCGTTGTATGCTGTAAGATTTGTGGTATGCTGTTTTATGCTATAGGTTTTAGTATATTCTGTTTTCTTCTTGAAATAGGCACACATAGATTTGCATGAACAAATACCACTAAGGGCCCTTCCAAACAGGGAAGAAACCCATGCAGAATGGGTTATTTTAACCTACTTCCTCCTAGGTTTGTGTCCCCACTCACACTCCCAACCCAAACACCAGGCTTTCCCTCACAGGGTGGCTAAATGCCATCCCAGGTCAACCATTTCTCCCAGTGTAGTGCAGACCCCTCTGCAGAGTACTCCTGACATGCAAAAATGACACGTCAGGAGGTGGGGTAGGGATATTCCTCCTTCCCCCTCATCCTGACACATCATTTTCATGTGCTGACAACAGGCCCCTCAGATAAGGTGTTTTTTTGGGGGGAGGAGGTCCAGGACTGGGGGGGAGGAGATGGGTGCCCTCCCACTCTTTTGGGTTCCAGGAGCCCAAAGAACCAGGATGGTTGTGGAGATTGACCCACAGGAATGTAAAAACAGTCCTGGGAATCAATCCTCACAGGGTGCTCACCTAAAAAGATCCAGACCTTAGCTTAAGGTCTGATTCTTCCAAGATGTTTTATTAATCTGGAGCAAACTGGGAAATCCAGTTAATTCGCTTTTTCCTGATGCCTTAGGTAAAGGTGAGACAGGTTCTGTCTTTTGGGTCCATCTGGAAGGGCTCTAAGATCAAGAACACCACTGCCCCATGTCAAGAAGTTTAGCCAAAATAATAAAACGTCTTTAGCATGGTAAATGTGGTAAAATAAGTAGAATAAAAAACCCTTATCCATGGATTCATTGTTGCAGTTTCAGTGACCTGTGGTCTCCACTATTGTAAGTCTTTGTGGGCATCTCTTAGTTTTCCAGTGTGTTTCCATAGTATGCTTGGGTTGGGAGCTGAACTCCTACCTTCTGCTTGTTGTGCAAACATCTCTTGAAAATTGTCAAGAGAAAAGTTATTTTCTACATGGATTGGTTCCCCTGCGGTCTGGGCAGCATGTGAGGAGGCGCAGGAGGTTCTTCCCAGGAAAGGAAAGCAAAGATACAGTAGAGTCTCACTTATCCAACATAAATAGGCCAGCAGAACATTGGATAAGTGAATATGTTGGATAATAAGGAGGAATTAAGGAAAAGCCTACTAAACATCAAATTAGGTTATGATTTTACAAATTAAGCACCAAAACATCATGTTATACAACAAATTTGACAGAAAAAGTAGTTCAATATGCAGTAATGCCATGTAGTAATTACTGTATTTACGAATTTAGCACCAAAATATCGCGATGTTTTGAAAACATTGACTACAAAAATGCGTTGGATAATCCAGAACGTTGGATAAGTGAGACTCTACTGTACCATGTTTGGTTCCAGGAATGAAGCAGAAGGGCAAAGGGGGCTGGGCACTTGGAACATATTACCCACAGAAAAGGATGTCTTGCTGTGTATAAATAAAAAATAATGTGCTGGATTTCTGTTAGTGCTAGTAGAGGCAATTGTCTTCTGTGGTATTACAAAGGGTTCACTTGTCTCTAAAAGGCTGCCACTTGTAATTTACTTCTCTATTCAATACGGCTCTGCTGTTCTCCAGCTGCTGTCCAGAAGGAAGTCTGACCCTGAAAACTCAATGGGGAGAACACATTTACGATAAAATCACCAATTAAGGGCAGTTCTAGACATCTCCTCAGGTAAGACAGCAGCAACTATTTTCTTCCTTGATATCCTGAAGAGAGTAGGACAGGTAGATTTATGTCTGCTATCTGCTCTTCACTATGAGGTTGTCTTATGGCACAAGTCCATTATTCAGCAGAACCTGGATTTGAAATCCAGCTGTCCTTCATAGTTCTCACTGCCTACCTTTCTGCATGTTGACATTGTAGTAGTATATGGCAAACTATGGCATTGGGTTGAGACAATTATAAATGAGGAAATTAGCCACCTTACAACACAGGCAAAGGCATGTAACACTCACCATCCTAGCTGGGTAATGTAACACATATACATGTCAGACTCACAAATTATAGGTGGTGAATAATTCTGGGGTGTGAAAATTGAGGGGTAAGAGGCCCAACAAAATATAGTTTGGACACTTCAAACTTAAAGAAGCACCAAATTCCTCTACTGTCTCTGCTGTGGTGCCACTTATGATCAGTTTGAATGCTTGGGTGTGGAAATTGTGGTGGAAGGGCTAGGGGTGGCTAGCCCCTGCAAACAGCATTAATGTTTTCCTCTCTTCATGAAAAGATCCTCAACGTAGCCATGGGTCATATTAAAATCCATGTTCCGTCCCCCAGGACGATGGTTTGCCTTACCTATTGGTCGTTTGTTTGTTTTCCCTCCTTTACATTTTGTTTCAGCCTCTGGCTGCAAAGACCCAGGAAAAGTGGCTTGGAGTCTGCAAGAGCTGGCTGCAGTCTTCTTTGCAATGATTGGTCAAAGAGTACAACATCTTAGGACCGCCCTTTTTTAACCAGGGTCTAGTCTCCATTTTGGAGCCTCATTTTGGCTATAGTCTTCCAACGTGCTGCAGCTGTGCAAAGCTAACTGGGACAAATCATCCTCAAAATCAGGACAATCTAAGCCTATCCAAATTAGATAAGTATTGAATTATACTGATCTGGAATAGAAAATCTAATTAGAGGAGCAAGGTTATTCCGTCGCTTCTAGAACTAATCTTTGCCGTAAAGATAGGGAAGGAAAGAGTTTCTCCTTCTATTATAGACAGCGTGATTAGGGTGTAGTGGTTTTATAATCACCTTTGCCTTCTGGAACCAGGGATAATTCTGTAACTAAAACCTATAGAAATTTGTTTCATTTTCTGTAACTTTAAGATCTGTGCCAAGTTTACAACTTTGTATGAATAAACATCTCTTTTTTTGAAGTTTTCCAGACTCAGTCATTCAATATTTTTAGGACAGCTTATAGGGATTTGCAGTTTGCCCGGATAAAGGACGGCACGTTTCAGCTTTATAGTTTTTTTTTTATTGTCTGGCGGACGGCACAATCCATAATTTTGACTCCAAAGCCTGCCTTCCACTCCAAGCAGTCATGTTGGCCACATGACCAGGAGGTGACAATGCAGGCTCCTTGGCTTGGAAATTGAGAAAGAGCACCTCCCAAAGAGCAAGAGATAAGCACCACCTCTAGAAGCCAGAAATGAAAGGAGAAGCCTTTGCCTTTGTCTGTGTATGTGTATGTGTGTCTCATTGTATTGTAACAAGGCATTGAATGTTTGCCTGTATCTGTTTATATACTGTAATCTTCTCTGAGTCCCTTTGGGGAGAAGGGCAGGATATCAATAAAGTGTAGTATTATTATTATTATTATTATTATTATTATTATTATGTGTATTATTATAGATGAGAACAACTTATACATGATTAAATACAAAATATACATTGGTGGCAATTTTTTTCTCTCGTGTCAGGAGTGACTTGAGAAACTTCACGTCGCTTCTGGTGTGAGAGAGTTGGCTGTCTGCAAGGATGTTGCCCAGGGGATGCCCAGATGGTTTTTTTTTATGTTTTTGCCATCCTTGTGAGAGGCTTCTCTCATGTCCCCACATAGAGCTGATAGAGGGAGCTCATCCGCACTCTCCCCAGGTTGGATTCGAACCGGCAACTTTCAGGTCAGCAACCCAACCTTCAAGTCATCAGTCCTGCTGGCACAAGAGTTTAACCCACTGCACCACTTGGGGCTCCTATTGGTGGCAATAGGGCATTTTCTATCAATGTTAAAAGCAGGATAAATATATCAGAATCACCAAATTGAAGCCTTTTGGAAGTTTCTGCAAACATCCCTTCAATGTATTTTCTGCACAGGATGCCAATTTTCTTTGCAGAAAAACCTGGGGGGTACACAAAAAGCATGTGTCTTTCTTTACAGAACATTTCCACTACAGTGTTCCCTTACTTACCACTGAGGTTAGGTTCCAGGACCACCCGCAATAAGTGAAAATCTGCAAAGTAGGGACACTATATTTATTTTAATATTTATACATTATTTTAGTAGTTATACACTATTTTAAGTCTTTATCAACCAATCGTGTGTTGATAAATCGCCTCCTTCTCTTCCCGTTGCCACTTGGGCTCCTTATCTCTCCCTTTGGCTTCTCTTTTCTCCCTTCCTTAGGCTGTAAATTGTAATTTTTTATGATTTATAATAGACTTTTAGAGTTTATTGAAAAACCGCAAAAAAGCAAATCTGCAAAAAGTGAACCACAAAGTAGTGAGGGAACACTGTACCACATTTTGAGACTTTGCAACACCAGAACAAAATTCTTGATGATCTAGTATTTTTTTTTCAAAAGGGATTTTCCTGCTGCTAGAAAATCCCTATTGCAATATGATGAATAGCTTTTTCCTCCCTGATGTATATGCTGGATGCCCTTTCGAGTTTCTTGCTTTATTGTCATTATTTTGGCCTAGAGCTTTGAAAGTTCATTTTGCATCGAACTTCTATTGTGAGCTTCTCACAGTAGCTGTGCGTCAAATCAATAGTTCTCCTATTAGGTCATTTTTTCTGACCAGAAAGAAAATTGAAAATATGATCACTATACTACGATCTTTAAAAATTGATGATTTTGAAGTGGTAATGAACTCTCCCTTCCCTACCTGCTTTCCCGTTATTGTAATTTATTGCATAACACAAATCAATAAAAAAATGAGTGCAATGAGTGATAATTACCAGCACATTATTCAAAAGACCTCTTTAAGATTATTCATCTGAGAGATTTTAACCCAGTGCAAAGCTAAATTAAATGAACTTTGAAGCTCTCTCAAACCTTATGGGTCTAGAGTAAAGCACCAAACAGTTGATAAAAGGAAGTAAAATCATAGTAACTCCAGTAAGTACAAATAACATAGGACAACCATTCCCGATTGGAAACATTGATATCTGAATGGAAGAAAATAGCTTAACTGCTTGCTTAAAACTGAGCAAATATGGAGCCAAGAGAGAGTGGGAATTCTGCAATCCCAATCTAGACTCACCAATCTTAACTTTGAGTGCATCTACATTGTAGAGTTATTACAGCTTGACACCACTTTAACTGTGATGACTCAATGCTATGGAACCACAGGACTTGTAGTTTTACAAGGTTTTTAACCTTCTCTGCCCAAATAATGCTGATGCATCAATGAACTACAGTCTTGATAATTTGATAGCATTGAGCCATAGTGGTTAAAGTGGTGCCAAATTGCATTAATTATGTAGTGTAGATGCACCCTTACTTGGGGCACATCTACACTTAACCCCAAAGTGGGAGAGCAAATCAGCTCCATGGAGCTGATCTGAGTTAACATGGAGCAATGTTGCTTAACATTATTTATTATTTATTTATTGCATTTATATACCACACAACATAAAACATTTAGGCCTTGCAACAATCCCAAGTCTCTTTCCACATTTCTGTCATTTACCAAATGCCTGCTTGAATAACCAGGTCTTAAGTTGTTTCCTAAATGCTAGGAGGGATGGGGCAGATCTGATCTCAACATGGTCGAGTCGTGTCAACAAAAGTTGCGGATTGCCCTGGAGTTTCCCTGAGAATCCATAAGCAAACCATGACTTCAGGTCCATGCAAATAGTCGAGCCTGTTGCAAGACAGAATCTCCTGCAACTGTTTAAATAGCTATCTCATGTTCCCAGGCTAGGGTGGCGCAGGACATGAGATAGCACTTGCAGTCTTTCTTCAGCCATGAAATGGCTGGTGGCTGTCACTCCTTACCTGGAGTGACATCAACCAGGGTGCAAGAGAAATTGGAGAAGGGAAGGGAGAAAGGAGGAGGCAATTTCCTCCATTCTCTTCTCTCCTCTCTTGCATGTCATTCCAGCGCCCCAGCCAACATCACTCCAGGTGATGGGCAATGGCCACAAGCCATTTAACACTCACTGGCCAGCACAACAAAACAGAGGAGAGATGGTAAGGGAGGCCATCCAGCATGACCAAACTGTATTTGGTGGCACTGGAAGGTCAGAATTTTTTCCTGTCTCTGCAGGGACCCAGGGGCTGTTGGTAAGAAATACCACCCACCTCTGCAGCAACCCTGGAACTGATAACAAAAACCATCCCAGGACTGTGCCAGTGCTCTTTGGCAGAAATGGCTAAAGACATTGTAAAAATACAGCTGCTATGATTCAATAGCATCGTGCAATGGCTGTAAAAGTGGTATAAAACTGCATTAATTCTACAGTTATAGATATATAGATAATCTTATGGCATTGCTTTCTTGGTGCATTACTTGGTTACTTTCACAACCAGGAGACTGTATCATCCAGAGCTTGCAAAGCTACCTTTTTTTTTTAACAATTTCTAGATTCCTCTAGGATTCCTGAAACTGTAATCCAAAATTTAAACTTTGCCTACCATCAACATGGAGAGCATCTCTCCAATAATCCATCGCCCTGGCTTATTTGTGGAATCTACTTCATGTTAGTTCTCTGCTAACCAGGGCCGGTCCAACATGGCACGCCAATTACGCCTCCGAGTTGGGCGCAGCCTCCTGGTTCTGAGTCTGGTGCTCTTTCTGGGAGCCACCGACTGCCCTGTAGCAATAGCAATCCGGAACTTATAGTTATTCGCTCTTTGTAATCATTCATCTTTTCCCTTTATCTTCTAAGAATAAGAATAATAAAACTTTATTTATTTATTTATTATTACGCTATAATACTGATAATAATGCAATTTAATAATTTTAATTATATGTTATATATTAAATGTAATATTACTAATAATATTACAATGTAATGATTTAGTACAATATAGTAATTTAATACTATTATTTTACTATGCTAATAATATAATGTATTGTATGTGAATGTAATTTGTAAGCTGCTCTGAGTCCCCTTTGGGGTGAGAAGGGCAGCATATAAATGTAGTAAATAAATAAATCGAGCTGTCAAGCCTTGCCTTCTCTGGCAAAACATTTCCAACTGATTTTGACATTTTTGTCCCTGAGCGGGATTCGAACTCGCAGCCTCCTGGTTCTGAGTCTGGTGCTCTTTCTGGGAGCCACCGACTGCCCTGTAACAATAGCAATCTGGAACTTATAGTTATTCACTCTTTGTAATCATTTATCTTTTCCCTTTATCTTCTAAGAATAAGAATAATAAAACTTTATTTATTTATTATTACGATATAATACTGATAATAATGCAATTTAATAATTTTAATTATATGTTATATATTAAATGTTATATATTAAATTGCTCTTTTGCAATCAGTTCATCTTTTCCCTCTATCGGGGCCATCCTGGCCCCGCGCCTTCCCAAACTTGGGGACATTCCTTCCTTCATCCCTCTCTTTAGAGTCCCCCAGGATTTATGTGCCAAGGAGTCTGGCTTGCTAGGGTACTTTGGGAAACTACATCTCTCATGTATATAAAATTGCCCTAAAAGCTCAGTGTTTCTGTTTATGTGTTCCTACTTGCCCATGTGTTATGTTGCCTCATTATGTTTCTGAGACCCCATCCCCTTCCCTTTGGCGGGAAACGGTGTTTCTGACCCCAAAGAAGTCCTGCATCCCACATAATCATATAGCCTGTGGGGACGAAATCAAGCTGGGAATTTCCTCATCATGTATAATTATGTGAGAGGCAGTCATAGGGAGGAGGGAGCAAGCTTGTTATCTTCTGCCTTGGAGACTAGAATGTGGAAGAATGGCTTCAAACAAATAACCCACATTACCTGCTTTGAACTGGGATATATGGCAGTAAGGACTCAGACAATCCAGTTCAAAGCAGGTAATGTGGGTTATCCTACCTTGATATCCTGGGTTATAGAGCTGTGTGGAAGGGCCCAAATTCTTTCTCCTTCTCTGCCAAATAATGCTGGAAAGTGTCCAGAGGAGAGCCACATCTATGGCAGGCATCCTCAGAGGTTGTGAGGTCTGTTGGAAACTAAGCAAGTGGGGTTTGTATATCTTTGTTGAGAGGTGTTAGCTGGCCCTGATTGTTTCATGTTTGGAATTCCCCTGTTTTTGAGTGTTCTTTTTTTACTGTCCTGATTTTATTTATTTATTTATTTATTTCCCATACTTCTGTCCCGCCCTTCTCACTCGAAGAGGACTCAGGGTGGCCTCACAATTGGCAACAATTCGATGGCCGACATACAAATTCCAATAATAGAATGACGATTAAACTCAAACATTAAAACAAAAACTACTAAAAACAACAATTACAACCACATAAGTTCAAAATCATAGTCCAGAAACAGTCCAGTGGTCAATACTTAAAAAGTCCTCAATTATTGCACTGCTAGGAATAATGCTCAATAACCATAACCATGTCTAGCAAGGCTATTCTATGCTAATCAAGGTGATCAACTGCAGTTATTCACACTTGCCCTTCATATTATCCAACATTTTTGCTTATCCAATGCTCTGCTGGCCCGTTCATGTGGTTTGGTGTGTGTGTGGGGGGGGGGGGGGGAGGGGCACCAAAATTTCTATTCGCTTACACTTGAAAATTATCTTGGGCCGGCTCTGCTGCTAACTTATAGAAAGCTCCCCTTAAAAATCTAAATCTCATTAATGAGAGATTCACACTTCATAGCTATAAAGGCAGATTAAAATATCAAGTAAAGATTATGTGTCATAGTCTTGTGGACTTGTTAGATGCACATGAAGAGAAAGAAGTCTTGTAAAAACACAAAAAGCATCCACACAATTATTGAGCACTCCTCCACTTGGAGTAGTCACTGAGTGATTATGCCACAATAAAGGTCTGGACTTGTTATATGAAATATCCATCAAAAACATGATGATAAATGACAGACAACCTCAGTCTAATTAACTGGCATAAATAAGGGCTACAAATGCAACAACTATCTATTTCACTGTACAATGGGTATCAAATTAAACAAGAAAATCTAATGTTTTTTTAAGAGGCATGTATTATGTGCCTTTAAGTCATTTCCAGCTTATGGAGAATCTAAAACAAATCAATCATTGATGGTGGGTGGTTGTTGTGGGAGTTTTTTTTGCTGGGGAGGCAAGATTTGCTCAAAGGTATTTTGTCATTGCCTTCTTCTACAGGAGTGTTACTTGTTCAAGGTCGCCAAGTATGCTTCAATTGTTGAGCAGGGATTCAAATCCTGGTATCTCACAGTGGTTGTCAAAAACTCATACAATTACACCAAAATGCTTTAATTTTTTTTAAAAAAAGCCGTAGTTTTGTATCTGATTGTTGCAACACAAAGAACAGATTGCTCTGCCATTAGGAAATATTGTCTTTCTCTGCACTCTTTGTGATGAGTTTGAAGAGCTTAGAATCATAGAATCATAGGGCTGGAAGAGACTGCATGAGCCATCTAGTCCGATCTCCACAATCAAAGGATCCTCGGCAGATGGCCATCCTACCTCTCTTTAAAAGCCTTCAAGGAGGGAGCTTCCACCACACTCTGAATTCCACTGTTGAACAGCTCTTACAGTCAGGAAGTTCTTTCTAATGTTCAGGTGGAATCTCCTTTCCTGTAATTTGAATGCATTACTCCAAGTTCTAGTCTCCAGGGAAGCAGAAAACAAGTCTACTCCCTCTTCCTTATGACACCCTTTCAAGCATTTATATGTGGCTATCAGGTCTCCTTTCAACCTTCTCTTCTGTAGGATAAACACACCCAGCTATTAACGCTGCCCCTCATAGGGTATGGTCTCCAGGCCTTTGATTGTTTTAGTCACCCTCCTCTGGACACCTTTCAGCTTGTCAATACCTCTCTTAAATTGTGGTGCCCAGAACTGCACACAGTATTCCAGGTGACATCTGAGCAAAGCAGAACAGACGGGCACCATTCGTTCCCATGATATAGACACTGTGCTTTTTCTGATGCAGCTCAAAATTCCATTGGCCTTTTTAGCTGCTACATCACACCATTGGCTCATGTTTAACTTATGGTAATGAGAAATAGCAGAAGAGTTAGAAAGTTAGGGAGAACTGAAAAAGCCCTCTCCTCTTTTGCAAACTTTACTATTCCCCTTTGTGACAGATTATTACTCTCTAGTTTCTACTCTCTAGTACCTTATCACACACTCACCCATGCCGTTTTGCCAGCAAATGTGCCTATATGGCAGGCATGCGAAGCTCCAGTGAGGCAACACTTCTCCCATCACACGGGGGAAGCATCACCCAACCAGGGCAGAGGTGTGCTGTCTCCATTGAAGCCTTCCCATATTGACGAGGAAACATTCTAGGATGCTTCCTCACCAGTTGAGGCAGGGCCTCCACCAGAAGTTGAGGGACATTGTGTGATGGGCTGCGTACCCATCCGTCTCTCAATTGAGGCAGAAGCATCCTAGGACGCTAAAAATTCCTCATGTGATGAGGTGATGGGCTTTTGCTCCACCTCTTTTCCTTCCTTTATTTTTATTTATTTATTTGTGGTATTTGTATGCCACCCTTCTCAACCCTGAAGGCCGGTTCACAGTGTTGGCAACAATTCAATGCCCTCGATAAAAAACGTATAAAACATCAAAGTTGACCCTCCCCTAATAAAACATTAAACATTATTAAACACATCACATAGAAAATATCATGTAACACATGAAGACATAGCCATTGTCCGTAAACAGTCCTGGATCATTGCACTTTCAACTTTCACTCTAACTTTAAATATTCCTTCCTTTGTGTGATTCTCCCTCAACCTCCCAAGATGTAGGGTCACCTTAAACTAGCCCCTCAGTTGTGTTTCCTATCCAGTGAATGGAATTCATATAATAAGGTTTCTTTTTGAGTTCCTTAATGCCTTAGTGTACTTTCTTCCTTAAAGGCCACCCCACATGCACGCATGCTGCTGAATCTTCACTCTAGTAACATATCCTACCTCACATATTGTGCACACAGCAACCCCATGGGTTAAGTAACTGGCCATAGACCGCTCACATTTGTCATAGCTGAACTTTCAAAACTCTGGTTCAATAATCTAAGCCAGTCAGTGGGTTCCCAGATATTTTGGCCTTCAACTCCCAGAAATCCTAACAGCTGATAAACTGACTGGGATTTCTGGGAGTTGTAGGCCAAAACACAGGCTGAGAGCCACTATGGTTCCTTATTGACTCCCCATTCCTAGTTTAAAGTTTAAGTGCTTATTTCTTGAGAACACTTTCACCTTTGGTATCATTAAGGCATTGAGAGAAACCATTGCAAATGCAACTTAAGCTTTGTTCAAGTGGTTTGTTGTCCATTTTGATCAATCCATGAAAATTGGGACTGCTTAACTGTGTCCCACTCTCTCTCCCCCCACATAGAAAGCAACAAGTCTGAAGAGATAATGTCTTATTGACATGAAGACCTCAAATGCAAGTAAGCATGCTAGAAGGTTAGGATTCTTGCTCACATGGAGCCAATTCATGCAAACAAAAGTGTTTCTATATATCAGTAATTCTCTATCTGAGAAAAGTGAAAATAGCAGGACTGGCTCTAAGCATTCCCCTTTCAACTGTTAGCTTAAACCAGGTAAGAAATATTTACTCAGGGCTTGGTTAGGAGCATTTCTAAGAGTAGGCCTTTCCATTTTGCTGTAAATTTTGCCACTTTCTACTGAAGCTAAAAATGCAGGAATTGGGCTATACACTGTCAAGTACTTGAACTGAACATCCCATTGGTTTCTACTGAATTCCTTTAAATGGCTTGTAGAGCACAGCCTACATTAACTGTGCATATTTCATATTTTTACTAATGCAATACTTAGATTCCATTAGAGCTGCAATAATAAACTAAAATCCCTCTCATTACACACAGCAAAGCTGTGATTAATGAGTATTCCACTGCCATCATTACAGAAGCATGGTCTAATTATTTCAAAATCCATTTCATAAATCATGCTCTTTCCAAATTGTTTAGGATTTCTTTTTTGCTTTGTATTTTTTTAAATTTTCTTACAGTGACTATAGTATTTCAGATAATTACAGTTTGGATAAAGAGAGCTATTAAAATACTTATAGATTGTCAAAGGAAAGAGCCATTCTGAGTTCTGCCACCAAAGCTACACTGGTCACCCCATAATTTGAAAAAAGAAAAGCTCCATGTGAAGTTTTTATATTCTGGAAGGTAGGCTGAAAATATTTTTTTTCTTTCAGCTCTAACTACTTATACTAGCAGGGGGGCCAATTTAGAGGGGTTTGTGGGAACATTTTGAAATTTGGAAGTCTATAATTGGTACCATGTGGCATGTTGCTAGACATAACATAGTTGCCAGATGTATTCAGCTTTCATATATATTATGTTTGGTTATTGCCTATCCATATAGTCAACTCACAGCAACAATTTTGAGAAAAACAAAACATTTAATTCATCGTGGATCTAAATAACAAGAACTAATAAGGAAAATAAGAAATAGTGGGATGAGTGGAAAGATTATTCAAAGGGCAAGTGATAAGATGAAATAAAAAAAGAGATGAGAAACAAGACCCCAATCAGTAGAAAGTTTGTTAAAATGAATGAGAACAAAGCCAAAAAGAGATCTATTAGGAACAACCTTCAAGCAAACATACAAGGTGTCAAGTTGTGTATAGCTGTGATAACAGATCTATATACTTATATTATACTATATACCAGGGTTTTCAGACTTTTTCAGCTATGGATCTCTTTTTGAAGCAAAAGATTCTCTTGGAATCCCAAGAAATGTTTATATATTGTGTAATATATAATGTACATATATATCAGACATTGGCAAACATTATGTTATAAAATCTAGCAGACAGGCCGGACAATGGCAGATGGATGGAGAGTATTTGTGTGAACTTATGGAAAAAAAGATGAGCAAATTATTCTATACACTGCACATATCTCATTTGTAGTGCAAAAAAAGGGAAAGAAAGAACAATACAATATTTAAAATGAAGAACAATTTTAAGCAACATAAACTTAACAGTATTTCAGTGGAAGACCCTAGGGACCATCCAGTCCAACCCTCTTCTGCCATGCAGGAAAAGCACAGTCAAAGAATCCCCCAACAAATGACCACCCAGCTCTTGAAATAATAATAATAATAATAATAATAATAATAATAATAATAATAATAATAATAATAATAGCAGAAACCTGAGGGCCATCCAGTCCAACTCCCTTCTGCCATGCAGGAAAAACATAATCAAAGCACCCCTGAGTGGTGGGAAGGAAATATGATTTTTGGAAGCAAGCAGGATGAGAAGGAAAGAATCTGGGTAGGAAGGAATGAGAGGAAAAGGGCTTTGGGGGGTGAGGGAAGCAGGGAAATATGTTTTTGGGGAAAGAATGTGGGGGAAAGGCTTTTGGGGGCATGGGAGGCAGGTGGAGAGGGAGGAGCAGAAAAGAAGAGGGAAGCTTGGAGAGGCACCCTTTCCCTCCCCTCATCAGATGGCAGAAAAGGCGGTAACTCGTGTTGTCCTGCCGTCCTTTCTGCCATCACATGGGGAAATTGAAGGGAAAGTGCAGGTAGCTCTGTCAGAGCTACCCAAACTACACTTTTCTCCTTGTAGTGGAAGAGAAATCCTCTCCTCAGCCTCGCTGCCACTCTCTTTCTTCTACAAAGCCTGGCGAAGCAGGTCACTTCACCAGCTTTTGCGATAAGGTTGTTAGTGGACAACAAGTTAAACATGAGCCAACAGTGTGATGCAGCAGCTAAAAAAGCCAACAGGATGTTGGGGTGCATCAAAAGGAGAATAGTGTCTAGATCAAGGGAAGTAATGGTGTATCGCTATTCTGCTTTGATTAGACCTCACCTGGAATACTGTGTCCAATTCTGGGCACCACAATTTAAGACAGATATCAACAAGTTAAAAGGTGTCCAGGGGACGGCAATTAAAATGATCAATGGTTTGGAGATCATGCCCTATGAGGACTGCCTTAATGAGCTGAGTATGTTTAGCCTACAAAAGAGAAGGTTCAGAAGAGACATGATGGCCATGTTTGAAAGACAGTCATAAGGAAGAGGGAGCATGCTTGTTTTCCGTTGCCCTGGAGACTAGGACTTGGTGCAATGGGTTCAAATTACAGGAAAGGAGATTCCACCTGAACATTAGAAAGCACTTTCTGACTGTGAGCGCTGTTTAAAAGTGGAACTCCTGCCTCTGAGTTGGCAAAAGCTCCTTCCTTGGAAGCTTTTAAACAGAGACTGGATGGCCATCTGTAGGAGGTGTTTTAATTGTGCTTTTCCTGCATGGCAGGGTTGGACTATATGACCCATGTGGTCTTTTCCAACTCTATAATTCTATTATTCCAACTGTTTAAAAAGTATTGGATGAGAGAGGTTCTACAATCAAATGCTTAATTAGAGGCCAATCCTACCATATTTGTTTCTAGGTATACTTACAAAAGATAAAATGTTTCATTTTGTGTGAAATGGAAAATAAAAGATACAAGCAAAGAAAATCAGAAAAGCATTGTGAGGCGACAGTGAAAATATGAAGTGAAGGAAATATGGAGGAGAAAGGGAACACAAAGATTCAATTTGTTGAACAGGGGCATGGCAAAAAAACATCTCAGAAAAGTCTTTTACAGCAAGAAGTATCTCAGAAGTTTCTTATGTTTTTTCAATAGAATAGATTCTCCATTTTTGTGGGGTTAGCAGGACCAGACCCTCCACAAAAGTGGAAAAACAGTGGATAAAAATGATTTTTTTAAAACTTGGAAGAACACTAGTCTAAGAATCTATAGGTTTTCAATGACAATTGTATGGTAAGGTTTCCACCAGACATTGACCACAGAATTGCACTGGAGGACCTAGAAATTTATAGAAAGAACATATAAATCAAATCCATGTATTTGCAAAAGTTAACTTATAAATGTGAGAGGCTAGCTGTACATATCTCCAAGTGGGAACCATGTGGCCATCCTGCTCTTGTTGAATTGTAACCACCAGAGTTCTTCATTATTGATTATACTGGATATGGCTACTAGAATTTGAAAAATTCAGCAACATTTGTAGGACCACACTTTACTCATACCTGATATATGAAGTGGGATGCTGCTGTCAATATTGCCTTTTTAATTTATGCATTATAAGCAAGGCTGATAAGCAAGGATTTGAAACTTGACACCCATTGTCCTTGTCCAACACTCAAATTACTACACTACACTGCCTCTTTAAATATTTTCACATTGTTATTGGCTTACGGAGGAAAACATAACTGTGAGAAATATTCATCAACATCCTGCATCTCAACTCAGATTTTCAAATGAACCGTTAAAAAATAGAGAAAATTTACATAATACAGGCAAAGCAAGGATTCAATATGATTTTTGCTATTTCATTTCCAATGAATGTTTCAGACAAATATAGTAATATAAGACAGGTAGGTATTTTCAAAGCAGTTCTTTTTCTAGTGGCTTTTCGAAGTTCATCCAGGCTATTTTTCAAATTGTCAGCCTCTATTCACATTTTATGTGCTCATATGTTTGAGAAATTAAAATGTGAATCATTCTCTTTGTTCTATAGATATGTGTTGTGATTTTTCTTGCTATTTAGGGGTGAGAAGGGCAAGTGTAGAATCTTATTACTCAGGGTCTCTACTGGAACATTTCCAAAGTCCTTTTTCAGATACTGCTAGGTTAAGTCCTGGCAGTGATAAAGTGGTAATTACCTGGGTGAGTGCCGATTGAACAAACCCCTAACCATTAGCTCTACAAAATTCACAGATGCATTGAAATACTGGGACTGAAATTGAATTTGCAATGAACTGCAGCTTTTACCCAAAGGCAACAAAAATGCTGCTTTTAATTTTCATTAAATCAAAAGTATTGAAATATCATTAAGGTGCAGTAAGATCCAGCCTTTACATGTAGTTGTCATCAGCCTTATATGCTGATAGAGCTACAATTCCTTTTAACAAAATACAATGACAACAAAAGCTCAAGACTATAAAGTCTTAAGGAGATTAAGTAAAGACTTTTCCTACTAGGTCAGCAAACCATAGTACATTTAAATGGATTTAAAGGGGCATTATATATTTGTGTTCTTGCCTTAGCACAATGTCCATTGTCCTCTCAATTGCACATTTTCAGAAAGATCACCAAGTACAGTATCCAATACAGTTTTTCTTACAATAATGTAGTTGTGCAAAGTGGTTGTGTAAAGTTGCATAGAAATTATACAGTCAGTTGCAATTGGTTGTCATCTGGCTGTGTGAGAAGTTACATAAAAGGTTTCACAAATAATTGTGCAACCATTTAGTAGAACTAGCTTCTGTACAAATAGTTGTTCAATGACTCAGCACGACCATTATAGCAATGGCCTTTGTATTCTTATGATGAGATAACCAAATCCAGGCCTAAAGATAGTAAACCATTGCAATCCAACTTTCCTGTGGATCTGACAGCATAAATACCTTAAGGTTTTCTCTCTTTTCCTTATGACATTTTCCCACTCCAATTTTGGACTACTGTGTGATATTTCTGACTCTGGTCCCAAGACCTATTTATGAGCCACATTCTGGAAAGCATCAGTTATCAAGTGATGGATGGGATTATTCTAGTCCAGGATATCTGATGTGTTTAATCCATTTCTGATAATAAGTTTTGACAAAGATTATTTCTAACACATTCATAAACTGTCCTTTAGGGAAATACTGAATGGCATACAGTCTCTATCCATAACAATCTAAAACAATAAAACAGGAGATCTGAATATTTGAAACAGAGAGAAAAATACATCCATCAAGCATCTTTGTATCTTTTTAATGAAATCAAGAGAAGTTGTGAGTTTACTGAAATTCTAAAAATACTGCTTTTCCTCCAGGACAGTCCACTTGACATTCAAATTGTATGTATTGCCTGCCAGTTTCTGTTTCTAAATTAACCTGTAGTTCGAGGACTGCGGATCTCATCACATGGAGGTCCAGAAGCAGGAGACAACGGGGAAAACAGTGGGGCAGCATTCTGCTTCATCCCCTTACCTTCATAGGTCTCGGGCTGCCATCCCATTTCCCCGTTGTCCCTGGCTTCCTTCCTTGGTGTCCCCATATTGTCTCCAGTAGTCACCCAACTCCTCAGGGCTCCATCTCTGTGCGCTGCTGGCCTGCTGCCAACACGGAGCCCTGTCGGAAGTAGCCCTGCGTCGTTTGATGAGCTCCGTCAAATTCCATCCCAACAGTATGCTGATAGCACGCATTGACAAGGAAAACCACCTGTCTGGTGAGGTCATAGTTTGACATGATTTTGTACCTAAATGGAGGCACTTTATATCCTATGTTATTAATTTTGGCTAGTTCTGCTCTTGGCTTATGTCTCCTTTAATCATATACTTATCACGGGGGTTACGCGAAAAGTGAAAATCTGTGAAGTAGGGACACTATATTTGTGTTGTTTACAATCTCATTGGCAAGTAGCGTCTCTGTCTGCCGCTGCCTTGTGAGGCGAAAACAAAGCTGCTTCAGCCTCCTTTTCTCTCCCTTCGGCTTCTGCTTCCTTCCTTCCTTAGGCTTCTCCTTAGGAAGGAAATAGAAAGAGGGATTTATAATATTATATTATGATGTATACTATTATTTTAGTGTTTATTAAAAATCGTGAAACAAAGAGGGCATGAAAAGCGAACCATGAAGTAGTGAGGAAACACTATATATATATATATATATATATATATATATATATATATATAGTTTTGTGTGTGTGTGTGTGTGTGTATGTGTGTGTAATAGAGTGTGTTTGCTGGTGAAGTAGATATATAAGATTTAAAACATGTTAAAATATGGGCTGCATGTTATTATTCTTTCAAAAGGCCTTCGATGTTTAGTTGTTGCTGGATTGATCTATCTGTCCATTCCATAATAGTCCCATTGTTGTTGTCTTGCCATTTTATACCGCACTTTATTGTCCAACTGTGAAATTTCCTTTTCTCATTTCGTATCACTCTGCATTTCGCCTGGGATCTACGAATTAGTCTCCTGTTTTTAACACTGTATCCTGCTTGTTGATTTTAATGATTGTTTTTATTGATGCTGATGTTTTTTACTGGGATAATTGTTTTATTGCTTTGTTACTGTTTTGTTTGTTTTATCGGGCCTGGCCCCATGTAAGCCGCCCCGAGTCCCTTCGGGGAGATGGGGCGGGGTATAAAAATAAAGTTGTTGTTGTTATTATTATTATTATTATTATTATTATTATTATTATTATTATTATTACTGTGTGTTAATATGTTGTTTATTAATTTTATATTCCATTCATGTTTTCATAATAGATGGATTTATGCTGCATCCATATTGTTTAATCATTTTTCATAATGTAGTAGTCTCAAATTATTGAATTGTTCTTATATCATATGCTCTGGGCTTTCTTTTGTAGGATATCAATAAATTGAATTAAAGATTATGAATCACATAATATTATAGGAAGAAGAGAGATGGATATATTTCAATACTTGTATCCATTGCACAGTCTCCAAATACTGCAAGCTTTTTAGCTACATCAGAAAATGTAAAATACTATCAGTAAATTGTGAATTAATTTGTCTACCTTTTCTTGTATTTGTGTTTCTAAAGTTCTGAGAGATGGAAAGGATCTCTCAGAAAGAGAGAAAGAAAGAATATCTTGGCAAATCATTTTTCCACTATGGAAAAAACTAAACTTTCACAGAATATTTTGCATTTCAGGGGTATTTTGCATAAAAACAATTTTGCAAATACAATTTTGCAGATTTTGCACATACACACGAAATGTTTTAAATGCTAAAAAGTGTTTTAAATCTCACTGAGGGAACATTAAAATTCAAAACAAAGTTCCCACAAAACAGGCCTGAAATATACTGAATATGCCCGACATAAAAATAAATAAATAAATAAATACAGTGTTCCCTCCCTACTTTGCAGTTCCCTTTTCACTCCCTTGCTGAGAAGTGTGCATGCACAAAAAGTGCCAATTTCCCTTTTGCGCATGCACCCTCCCTCTTGTCAGCGTCCAGCTGGGCCACTCTGGATGCCAACGAGAGGGAGGCGAATGCACAAAAGGGAAACCGGCAGGTGCCGGAGAGGAAGAAGCACAGGAAGAAGGCTTACAAAGGGGAGAAAGGCCACCTAACTACTAATATAATGTGTAAATATTGAAATAAATATAGTGCCCCTACTTCACGGAATTTCACTTATTACAGGTGGTCCTGGAACGTAACCCCCCGCAATAAGTGAGGAATCACTGTATATCTCAACTAAATAACAGAATCGGTAAATGGTGTTATAACAATATATGTTAAAAGTTAATATGAACAGCCCATGCATATAGCATTTGAGGAAAAATACAGGCCTAAATGGAACTCTATCAACTTTTAACAAGGAATCTAAACATATACAGAAATTAACTGCAGTGACTCATAATAAGAGAAGAGGTGAGACTGAGAGAAGTCAAGTCAAAGCAGAGATAATCTATAACTATTTTCACAAATTCAGTCTCTAATTGCTGGCAATGCAAGAGCTCATTAAGACTATGAAAAACCTATCATAATCAGCAAGGAGAAACTTTTGAAATCCTTTGCTTTTAGAAGAATGAAATATACCAATATTTGCATCCGTAGTTATATACAAATAAAATGATGCGCCCGACACTAGATTGGTTAATAGCTTTCCCTCCTCTTCTCTTTTGCTGCCGCCAATGTTCACAAATGATAAAAATGCAGACATACAAATGTCATTTTTCTCCTCCATTTTTTGTGTTTCCCCATTTGTCCTTGACTCACCAGCCTTTTGAGGATTAATCATACTTCATGGATTGGTAAATCTTCAAATTACTTTTGAGAGCAAACTTGCCATTCAAGATACATTCTTGTTTGTGTACATTTGGTAATGGGCCACTATTTGGATTGGATGAAGTGACGTTAATCTGAGGCAATTTATCTTTATCACCCAACAAGGTCTGAAGACACAGCATGCTATTAATCCTGATTTCAAGATGACAAATAGTATCATAAATATGACCAGCTTCTGAGAGGAAGGGACATGAAATTATTAGCACCCTTTAGCTCCAATTCATGGCTGGACATTCTGCTGCATGCAAGGACCCTTCTCTGCATATCCACCAAGCAGAAAGATAGCGTTTTCAGACTAGTGGACAGTGCTATCACCTGTGTATATTAACCACCAGTTCACTGCCATAGATATGGATGGAACCAATCCAGCATATATCACTCTGACCAGTGCAAATCACTGACATCTTTAATCTATAGAACTGAAAATATGTATTAAGAATATCTTGTTCATATGGCCAATGCAGTATGTTGTTGTTGCATGCCTTCAAGTTCTTTCTGACTTATGGCGACCCTAAACTAAACCTATCATGGAGTTTTCTGGGGCCGAGAGCATGTCAATTGCTTAGGGTCACTAATGGATTTCCATAGCCAAACAGGAAATTAAAATCTGGTCTCTAACTATCAAAGCACTACATGACACTGGCTCTCCAGTGCAACATTTTATCCCCTTCCCTCCTCTAACTTACATCAAATAGAACTATAGCACCTTCCCTTTAAGTAGTCATACTTCTATTAATGTAATTCGTTTAACCCTTATAGGGTCAGCTGTATCTCCCAACCATCCACAGGTTGGGAGAAACTTATTTCTTTTCATCATTGGAAACAGTTGTTTATTCAACAGTTATAGGTTTACCAAAAATTTCTAGTCCCTTGAATCATAATTCTTGACCTTAAATCAAGATAAAATGATGACCCTCCTGTTATATTCAGCAAATACCAATTTAATATTGTTAATATCTTATATCCGGAAAAGCCAATAAATGGCCAACAGTTCTGTCTGGTAAGGATTGAAAATCTATTTCTGGTTTGTAATCCCTTTTTTCCTCTCAGCCAGTCTTCACCAAGTATGATAGTTGGGTTGGTTAAAGGATTAAAAGATATCAGCTGCTCCAGAAATAGAGATTTTCTATATGGAGTATTTAGGAGGATACAGAGGCTTGGGGTGCTATCAGGGGGTCTTCAGGCCACAAAAGAAGTTGGATGCTGTAGGTAGTCCACAAACCAACATTTCCCCATTGCTGGTGTAAAGGTTTTTGTGTACCCTGATGATGAACAACATTATTCACATTACCATCTGTCTTCTTTCTTTTAACTATATATATATAACAGGGCAAGGTAAATAATGACAACCTTGTTTATTTTTTCCACCTTTTGTGTACTTGCAAATGAACTATGTAATATAGAAGAATGATTATTAATATTCTGAAGGAAATATCCCAGCAATGCCTCTCCTTTGATATGCAGTTTTATTTGTTGAATTATGTTAAGAATATTCTGCCTTGAAGTATTCATAATACGGTTATGTATTTATTTATTGCTGTGAACATTATTTACATGAGACAATGGGAGATGACAACTAAACCAACATTAACTGAAGCGATAAAGAAAAGCAGAGGCTTATAATAAAGTAAGTACAAACAGTTGCAGCTGTCAACTTTGGTACTGGTGGCATAGCGATAGTGAATATGCTCAGTGTTGTGGTCTGAATTTAAAAGGAGCAGTCCAAATTACTGAACCCTGTTCTTAAAATAAGTTCAGCATTGGGGACAAATCCCTTAAAGCTGAAGTAGAATCAAGGGAGCATTCACCATTGCTTAGATATCAGAGCTACCAACCTTTACTAGTTACAGTTAAAATCCTACGGCTCTTGGGATGGTGTACTACAGAAATAGGGCTCCCAGCTTGGAAAGGAAACCCTATCTTCCATTTTCCTTCCTCCTCCTACAGATTTTTCCACATTTCTGTCACTATCTTACAGTAGAAAAAGGTACCTGACCAGATAGTGCTTACATTTCCCAAAGAAAGAAACTACAAAAGGCTTTGCTAAAAGGGCAAGTAATACTTGCCCACCCATCAGTGGCTCATCAAGCCTGCAATCGCTATTTTGGGAGTTTAATCACAGACCTCAGTGGTTTAAAACATCTAGGTAAAACAATTTCTGGACTTCTGGAGTGTGGTGGAAGCTCCTTCTTTGGAGGCTTTTAAGCAAAGGCTGGATGTACATCTGTTGGGGGTGCTTTGAATGTGATTTTCCTGCTTCTTGGCAGGGATTGGACTGGAAGGTCCACAAGGCCTCTTCCAACTCTATGCTTCTAGGAGTCTTTCTCCCTCACCTCAATTTTTACTGTGTAAGCCATGAAGAATTATTGAGGCTTCTTGTGAAGGTATAAAAAGTTTTGCACACATATGGATTTTGAAATTTGTGTGATTTCGGATACTGAAGCTCAAACATCAAAGCATGGTGAAAGCTAGGTAATTAGACTCGTGGTCTGGGAGGAGTAGATGAAACCTGGGATTTATAGTATTGGAAACTCTCTCTGGAATGTCTTGAGTCTGGGAGGAGTAGATGAAACCCACAATTTATAATATCAAAATCTCTCTGGAACGCCTTGCATATGGACCAAAAAGAGAGATAAATATTACAACAAGTTTAACCTCAAGTTTTTTCTTCCTAATAGCAAAGACAAAGAATGTTGCTATTCCCTTTTTTTCTTTCTGGTTTTCACAAACTTGAAATTGTCAGTCTGTTCCACGCAAACATTAGGATTGCCCTGATGCTGATTTAGATTAAAAGCTTCTTTAAAGCAAATGAGCCCTCACAAATTCATACTGATGAACCTGGCAATACGAATTTGATGATATCTTATGAAGAAATTAAGATAATTATCTCAGGTCCTGGCAATAACAAGGTCATTAAATGAAACCAAAATAGTCTGAAATTCTTACTAGCTCAAGCAATATTTTGATCCTGGTTGTCATGCCCAATTCAAGAATACTGGATGTCCCTCTGCATTTGGACATGTTCGCAAATGGTCCTGCTATTCCAGAGATAAATAGCTTGCTCAAAGTCCAAGCAATCCTATCCTCAGAGTAAATTGAAAATTCTTGTCAGTTCTGCTTCAGTGTGCTGTGAATGGCAGTTATTCAGCAAACTGGTTTCATGTCATAGCTGTACCAACACACAGCTAGTCATGGCATATACAAGTAATTGACAGATAGGCACACAAAATGCAAGAGACACAATCTTCAGGTTAAACTCTTAGTCCTGCTTCAGTGTCCCTGGATGGAGTTTTAATCCTCCTGAAGTTTTGAAGCATTAGTGTGGTATGACAAGAGCAAGAGAGACAAATCAGATAACAGAGACAAATCAGATAACAGAGCTGGACCATGACGTACACAAAAAATAGCATTTGCAGGACAGTGGGCGTAAGGTGAGATTGGTAATAGAATTGTGCTGTTTCAGTGGCACCTGCAATAAACAGTACAGAATCACAAATAAATGAAGAACTCTGGAATAGAACAATAATCTGCACTATTAGTTGCAGGGACAAGATAACTGGCACATTCACAGAATAACGATAGGAAAGAAAGAGTGATCCAAACAATAGAAACCCAGACTCAAAACTGCAGAACTATGAAAGATACACAGATTTCCAAGTTAAGCCCTGAAACTGGGTTTCTTAAATGGGTAGTTATTGCCTTTTTAAAATGTATAATATGTGCTATGTGTATTGTTTATATTTTGAATGGATTGATTGCTTTTGATTGCCTTGTTCACGTTTATTTTAGCTAATGTTATTTTAAATCATATTTTAAACTGCTCTGAGTCTCATTTTTGGAGAAAGAAGGGATATGAAACAAATAAATAAAAATGCAATTCTAACTGGTAGAGATGGCCTAGGGTCAACTAAATTAACCCTAAGCCAGCAAAAACTATTCAAACCCTTCTCCACACAGAGCTACTGGAAATTACTTAGGGCTAACCTTGCCTAACTTCATGCTGGCCTTTAGTTTGAAGAAAAAGGCTTTCACTATTAGCATTTTGAGCAATCCATGTGGTCTGCAAAAGGTCCCAGAGTAGAATCCCATACCTGAATAATGCTTATACCATGAATGGTGTAAATCAGGCACAGATGTTTGCAGGTGCTATGACATAATTTGAAAGGTGTAACTATTTGCTCTTAAATGAATGCATCTTATCTTGACACATGATGAACAATGGTTTCTTCAATAATAGTAGAACCAGAAGAAGTAGTCACATTGGGGGGCAGGATTCTTCCTCCAATATAATCTTCCACTTCGGTGTCATGCTAGAAAGCAGGTTCCTACCACGAAGGCAGGGATGGGAAATATGTGGCTCTCCAGATGTTTTGAGGCTGCAGGTCCTATCATCCTTCACTTACGGCTAAGGTTGATGGAAATTCAAGTCTAACAATATCTGCAGGCCCAATGTTCCCTGTACCTGAACTCAAATCTAAACTAAGCATAACAGAGTAGAGTTATGCCAACAAAGGAATTGCAGCAACCACAGTCCACTTCATCAGGAGGTGTGGTTAGACAATTCCCCCTTAATATTTTCCCTATACAAATTAACCAAAGCTTGGAGGAGATACCTTTTGGACTATAAAGCCTGAATCTCCTTGGTGTCATCTGTCCAAAATTGTGGGAGTTATAGTCCAAAACGTAACCTTTCCAAACTCTAAAATAAATAAACAGATGCCCTAGGTGGTATAGGAAAGTATAAGCATTAACACACATAATATGTATAAGGATGAGTCTTTGGAAATCTACATAGTAAACAAAATTGAGAAATGTATCACAGTTACCATACATATTGTCCTTTTGAAATTATCTATTAAGATACTATTCAAGTCATAATTTTGCATGTATTATGGATATCAGTTATTTAAGATATGAGGCCTTTTTATTCTCATTGGGAAAAGTTAGCACTTCCTTAAATCTCTTGTATTGAAATCACTGGGATTTATACTGCTGCTGAATTGTGCACAATATTTTTTATCATCTTAGTAGCAATCTTGCTTCAGAAGTTGTTACAACCATTTTAAAATAATTTTCTGCATGAAAACGTCTACCCTTCCCCTTTTGTTCTAAATTGATTCCTCGTTAATTCTAATTTTGGGCCACTTGTCTGATTTAACTTAAGTCATTTATATAGATTAAAATAGCACTGATCCAAAAAGTACATAGGTCTTTGAAACCATTTTCTGTTCTTACTCTTCTTCTTTTTTCCAGATGATGTTACCATTATTTTTGGGTCTTTTGTATCGTGACATCATCATTGTCCTCAAATCAGAATTTTGAACTCTGAAATCCCTAAAAATGTTTTCATAAAATATGGGGCCTAAAATAAATAGAGATTAAGCCTGAAACCCCATTATACCACCCCCACCCACAATGTCTTGACCTAGTGAATAGCTGAGATTGAAATCTCAGCTGTCAGCACAGTAGCAAACAGATGCTCTTTAATTATTCAAGGTTTAAAAGAATAAATATAGTGAATCATTGGGAACAATGCTTAGAGGAGTCTAGTATGATTATCCAAAAATAATACAGGTTTCATTTGGAATTTGTTAAGCAATTGAGAGTCTCGGAAAATTGCAGGGATGACATCTAGAAGATCAAGCAAAATTATTTTTTGTAACTTCAGAGACTAAAACATCAACCAAATGGATTCAAATAATAAGGATAGAGATTCCACATAAATACTAGAGAAAACTTCTTTAAAACCTAAAAGACCCATTGGTCTTTTAGAAGTCATTTTTTTTAATGGTGCTGATGTTCCCAGAAGATATCCTGGGTTGAGGAAAGAGCAATGCTTGTTTTGAGTGAACATATAATCACTTCCTTGTGGGAAGATGGGAAGCAAAAGACATAGATTTTTTTTTAAAAAAAATGACAGAAAAGTGAAGTCCAGGAATGAAAGTGGGGGCACTGTTTCAGTCCTAGAACCCAGGCTTTTCTGGCAAAAGATGTCAGGTTCCATTTCTGGTTCTTCTCCAAGTTGGCTTTAGAGAGCTTTTGAGATAGAATCATAGAGTTCGGTTCTTTGATTTGCAGGATCTCTCAATGTGGACTATAATAAGCTAACGCAGCACATACTTTGACTTAGTATGGGCAGGCTTGACATGGTCCTATGAGATAGTCACTGAGCTTGGAAAGTTAGTATTTTGTGAACCCCTCCCAACTCCCAGAATTGTTGTATCCCAGAGAAGGAACACCTCGTACTTAACTACCACACTAGTCCAATCAAATCTGCAAGCAGTTTATTGAAGAATATATGAAGGCAAAGCAGTAGAAATGGTAAAAAACAGTATAGTCCAAAGATGTGAAATAGTCAATTAACTCCAAGATCCAAAGGTAGAATACAAAATCCAAGGATGCAAAATCCAGATAAACAGGACAGCATGAAATCCAATACACAGAACTCCAGAATAAAGCTTTCAGGCTCGGAAACAGGAACTTGGCTAAGCTTGAAACATGAAACTAGAAATTCCCTTGTCAAAGGCTTGATGCAAGATGTTATTAAACTCCAACATTGCCCAGACTGCTCTAAAATCTTTCCACCATCTCATATAAAGCTTTTCCTGTCTCATACACCATCAAGAAATCTTTTTGTTTACCTTTGCAAGCAGATAAGGGCCTCTTCACTAATGAGCACAATGACCTTCGGTGGGATTGGGAATTCACCCTAAGATTAGAGAGGCTTTGTCTCCTATCTTCTAGCTCATTAACCTTTGCACCTGACAATACATCTTCTGGAGTTACTTTCCTAGAAAAAGGTTGCTTTGCCCCCCCCCCCCCTTTCAGGAATTTGGCCTTCAAACTCTACAGGAGAAACACACCATTCATTTTCAGAACTTGAAACCTCACCAAGGAAAGAACTTGAAACCTCAGACCCAGCAAAGCCACAATCTCCAGTGACATTAGACACAATCATTGGCTGAATTACAACAAGAATTTTCCACATCTGCAGATTTTGGCATTATGGGACACTAGCCAGCAGAAGACTGCTATAGTTGTTGGTTTTCTTGGTTTACCCCTTCAAGATAACTCTGTTTGTATTAAGCCTCATCAGAGGCTCTAATCTTTCATTCTCAATGTAATTAATTTCTAATTGTCACAGTAAAGCCACATCTCAAGAAAAAGTGGAAAGTAGCATATGAACAATGTTCGTCCTGACCTCTAGATGCATGCACTTGAATAGCATAATTCCCACCCCTGCACTACATGAAGTAAAACCCCTGAAGAATTCATATGCCAATGTTTTCCCTAATACATGAGTGGAGAAGTGAAAAGCCTTGGGGCATCCAGATATTCTGGGCTACCACTTCCAGAAGCCCTAGCATGGATTAGGGAAAATGTAGTGAAAAACATCTGGATATGCAAAAGTTCCTTATTCTTACTTCACTGTCTGCCAATAGCCTAGAAGATCAAGATTCCAATGGTATGGAAATGTGAAGATAAAACACAGGAAGCAAAATAATAGGCAGGGGATCTGGCACCGTGTGTAAGTTAAATGAGACACGGAGCTCTCTCATCTGGTGACATCTCCTAATGATGCTATATAGTGGCTCCTTTATCTATAGACTGTAAAAAGAACTCGTAGTTGGGTATTTGTTCACAGCATGAACTGGAAAGCCTTGACTGCTCCCTCAGAAAACTGAAGAGATCCAACGGAGAAAAGGAAGCTTATTTACATTCTGCATTCACAGACCATATGGTAAATCTCATTAACATCAGAAAGAGCTGTGAAAATGAGGACTAATCTGTGTTGTGAGAGGGCAGTTTTAATTCGATGTGAATGGATTTAACTAAAATAACATCAATGCTACAGAATCCTTCCAAAGACAAGTCAAGGTAAAATGGACTTTATGTGATACACATCTCTGGCTTAAGGACTTTGAAGTGACTAATCCTTTGGTTGCTTACCCAATTCACAAAACAACTGTTTCCAGGTCTGAAAATAGGTGATGATCTCTAGAAAAAACACCCAATTGTGCTTCTTCACAGTTGTGGATGTTAAAATACTTTCTAGAAAGAAAAAAAGAGTCCATAACTTTGAAAGGCTTTAAAAATATCAGCAGCTGACTTATCAAGAACCCGAACTGCCACCAATAGATTTTGCTCCATTTTTTTAAAAAATATTTATTTGACTCTTAAATTGCACATACAAAAAAGTTAGTGTTCACATAACAATTATTCTAATGAAGATTTTTATCAGTTCATCAACACATCTTCTTCACTGAGATTAAGTGATCTACGGTAAGCTCTAAAACCCTCCAAACTGTTCAAACAAAGAAAGTCCAACATTTACATTAAACTGATCAAATAATTACACTTTAATTACCATAATTTCAGTGTCAACTGTTCAGTGTCCTTTCTTCTGATTACCAGGTCCTGTCATGCAATGTCTAATTCTGTTGCAGTACACATAACCACCTTGCATCTCTATATCAGAAAAAGGTGGGACAATAATAAATAATAGTAATACAAAACAATCCAAAATATATAAACAAGGTTGATGGAGGTTGGAGGGGGGGGGGGGTTTGACATGTTTTGATGAGTTTGTCCCTGGCCTTTGAAACAGTAATTGGAGTATCTGTAACAAAAGGAAGATGGAGGTAGAGAACCTCTGGTGTCCCAGGCCCCAGAGTCTCCAGTCCCCAGAATCCTTTTCTATTACATACACTTGGCATTGACAGGTCTTGAAGACCAAAATATCTGGAGGGCTACAGACTCTATGGGGTATCCAAGCAGTGGATCCAGCATTCCTATACTTGTGCTGCATTTGGATTAGGGGCATAAGGGAAACTATACTTTTCTTCATTCCTGATGATGGTTGATACACACATTCAAAAAGGAATTATCCATCACTAAAATATTTTCAGCCTCTGCACAAGAACAACATAACCGGCATTTGCATTCCCTCATTTTTAATGTTCAATAGATTGGGGTTAAAATCATACATAACTTTTGAGCAAATAAAGTGAGTGAGTAAATAAATAAATATAATTTAGTGAACATTTCACAAAAACGTCCTTCAAGATCTTCTGCAAATGAAATGAGCAGGTACCTATATGTATTTCCAACATCATTGTCCCATGTTCTGCTGGGAACACTCTGGTCCATAAAGAAATTTATCTGTATATTTTTGGAAGCTAACGAGGTGTAATGGTTTGACTATTGGACTATTGGAGTATGACCCTGGAGACCAGGATTTGAATCCCTGCCGAGTCATGGAAACCCGCTGGGCAAGTCACACTCTCTCAGCCTCAGAGGAGGGCCACCCCTTCCCAATCTTGTCCAGAAACCCCTTGTGATAAGTTTGCTTTAAGGTCATCATTAGCTGGAAATGACATGAATGCACACAATAACAGGAACAGCAAAATAATATAGGTAGGTAGCAGTGATTTTTTTAAGCAAAATGCTGTCAGACACATTACAGATTTTTGTATGTTGCATCACCTACATTGTGTATTGGATCAATCTTCTACAGAAGTCTCCCTGCCATCCCAAAATAAAGAGAAAAGCAGCCATCATCTGTTGGACTCAATCCCATCCTAGCTGTCATCCCTTTTCCTTTTGTGTTGTGTTGTGTCTTTTTAGAAGGCAAGTCCAAGGGCAAGAAACCAGCAAATTACCAATTTGTAAGCCTCTCCAGGAGCCTTTCTGGCTGAAGGATAGGGTAATAAATGCTCTAAATAAATAAATACGTACATGCCACATTCTACATTTTAAAAGGATAAAGCATATTTTTATGTAAATCTGTACACATCACTAAAATATTTACTGTCAAACATTAATAACTCCTGACATAAAGCTATTTTTGTCACGCAATGAATAAGTGGATATTATACTGAACTTTGGAAATACTTATCAAGATGTGCCATTCCCTTTCATTTTACTAAATGATGGATATATTCTCCCTTGCAGAATAATAGTGAGATCACAAGTTGGTTTTACAGGGAGGGAAACCATGAATATTAGAAAATTGAGAGTACACACAGAGATATATTTGCTACAGGATATAACACAAGTATAGATCACTTGTGGCCCCATCCCAATTTTAAAAAAATATTCAGGGAAAGATCTGTACATCTGCAGGAAAGCATTTTCACCATGTTTTTGACACCTTTTTTCAAAACAGAAGATGATTTCCTCATGACCTATATACTTGTATATCTTCCTTGGAGCATTAAAGTGGATGGAGAAACTGTGCAACATGGTAATGTTGATCCTTGTAACCCCAAAAGTGTACATAGGGGTTTTCAAGGTGAAAGTATATTTTAAAAGGGAGAGAGGGGGTGACAGGGTCCACATCTAGCTTTCAGACTTCAAGACGTTGACCATATATGATGGAGATATTGATATATTTATGCACTTTCATGCTGCAGTGAAACAGTAAAGATGTGTGGCAGATAGATCAGGCATAGGCAAACCAATCCTCCAGGTGTTTTGTACTTCAGCTCCCACAATTCTTGACAGCCTCAGGCCCCTTCCTTTCCCCTCTCTTAAGTGTCTTAAGAATAACTCACTTATATATAAAATAGCCTCCTTTAGATATGTCTGAAGGCATAAATGAGTTACATTTCATCTGCAAAGGAAATCCTCAGTCAGGCCCGCTGGTGCTATAGGGGAAGCTGTCTGAATCTTTGCTTTTTCTTACAGGCTGTGTATCAGGTTCAGTCTTGTCATAGTTGCTATAGAAATAGAAGACTCGTTTAGCGGGTTTTCTTTGTTATTTTCAGCTCTTGGTAGAATAGGGGTTTCCCTTCTGCAGCTTCGAATCTGTTTTCTTTTCGAGCATAGCTACTGCTATTATTTTCTTTCATCCCTCTTGAATGACAGCTTTTGCTTAGAGAAAAGCTAGTCTTATAAACACAGCCAATTTCAACTTTCCTATAACTATTGAAATGTGTGTATTTTTTTTAAAAAGGTTTTATCTCCACAGAACAGGCCTGCACAACACATGAGTAGAAAGGAGCCAAAATTAAAATAGGCTAAATTTCTTTGGGCTGCTCTTCTTTCCCTCCACACACAATCCTGATTGGTGGCAACTCTTCACATGGTTTGCCCCATTCCTCTCTCTCTTCCTACTCTCACTCTTCACAGAATGAGAAGGCCTGAACTTTTGCCCTCTGCTTCCCTCTACTGCAAGGATTATAGGATGTGTACACCTGCCCCTCCCATTTTCAGCTCCATGATTACGAGCAAAGGGTCGCTGTGTCATGCACCACTGATGCCAACTCTTGTTATGTGCAAACATCACGGTCACCACTGCCTCTGCTGGGGAACCCCTAGGCACTGTCTGCAAAGACCATGGCCCTGATCACTGTCCACAGAGTGCCGCCTTCCACGAGGAATACCAACCTTTGCCCCACTGCACCCTTGCCTCGCCTCATGAGAAGCCTTTCCTTTGCCTCTTGTGTTTCCCTGTCTGGGGAATGGCTCTGGTGGAGACCTGACCACACTGCTGGCTGCACAAAGAGAAGTGTTTATGTAGAGCTACTACTTCAACCACAGCCATGCGGAAGTTGACCAGTGAGAATGAAGCCTTTTTAGGCTGCCCAAACTCCTTTGGGGGCAACATGCAAGCCACATGTTGTGCAGGTTTAGCGCATGATATTCATATTCAACATGGATCGATACCTCAGCTATGTGAATAATTTTTCATCTTTTGTTGTATATGTCTATTTGCTCTCTCTTACAGTTCAAGGGACTTGGAAAGGATGTTAATTCTGATCTATTTATTTACAATGCAAGTGTATTGATCAGATCACCTTCTTGAGTGACCAAAATCTCTATTATCTACTGCCCTTGTCACCCATCGGTTTGATATGTATCCTTGTGATTTATGTTTAGGCAGTGATGGGTGAACAGTAACTAACAGCAAAGTGCTACCTTCCCAAGTGTGAAGACATAGATTTGAGGCAGGGTCATAAAGGCAGGCAAATGTGGACCTCTGTTTACATCTCTTGCATTATAAAGTCAGATTATTTTATGACCTCTTTACTAAATTGAATCCTACCCAAAACCAACAATATCTAGTCTTGTTTGCTGGAAGACTGAGGCTACATGTACACTAGCTCCTTAATCCAGAGCTAGACTGGCTCCAGAGCAACTTAGATAGTGACAACATGGACTGGGCTGAGTCTATTAATGGCTGGGCTATTAATGTCCAAGCAGTACAAATTGATTGAGACTGTGTCAGTGCCAGGGGGATGTCACTTTGTCTTCCATGTCACCACAGCTGCTCCCCACTGGCCGTGGAGCTGGTTGCAAACACCTGACCATCACCTTCACATGTTCTGAGGTCAGAACTGGGCAGCTGCATGTAGTGGCAGACTGGCCAGGATGTTGGTTTGCCTAATGTGAGCCCCCTTAAACATTATACAATCCACCATTTATTTTGAATTTAAAAATTTAATTTTAAAACAATCCATCAATTTCCCTGTGTTGATCAGTGCAGGAAAAGGATGATAAATGTAATGTCTTTCTGCACAGTGAATTATTCCAAAGTGGACGAATCTAGCTATCTACACTGCTGTAAAGCCCATCTGTCGGGGGTGTTTTGAATGTGATTTTCCTGCTTCTTGGCAGGGGGTTGGACTGGATGGCCCACAAGGTCTCTTCCAATTCTATGATATTCCAGAATTTCCTGCAAACTTGAAAGTAGCTCTCAACTTTGCCTGAAACAGAGCAAAGTTGAGTTAGGGGCAGAAAACTCAGGATACCATCATCATGAATCATAGAGACAGCCAGCACTGGCTTTTAGGCATTTCAACATTTATCATCAGTGTAGATAAGTTCTGAAGGTCAAATTAGATGATACTTCTAAATATATTGTTACAAGCAGTGCTCCTTTGATTTGTTGGACCTAACATATATTTTTCCTCAATCCTATATTTTGCCGCTTTGCCTTTCTTAAGTATCAGCCAAGAAAGCTGAATGTTGCTGACAGAACCAGTCTTCTAATGGAATATGGGTACTACGAAAGGGGTTTTTAAAGATCACAAAGAGAGGAGTTATCATGCATAAAGAAGAGAACCTGTAGGGCTGCATCTGGTTGCTACATAAAGCTGAACCTTTACTGTAAAAAAAAACTGTGGCTATCAGCATTTGGAAAGGTGTCAGAGCAAGGTGGTACAGATTAAGAAGCTGCTGCTGCTACTGCCAGCTTCCCTAATTGCTGTTCTGACACCTGATCAGTGAAGAAGCTGCCACTGCTATCTTGGCTGTATCATCCCTTCCATGGTTTCACTGAACTAAAATTATCCTGCTGGCCTGAGCCCATCTTCTCCTGTACTCTTGCTAAAATCATTTATGGAGAAATCAGATCATCCTAAGGAAGGAAGCCACACCGGCAGCTCCAAATGCATTCTGTTGGAAAGCAGCACACTTTTTGAAGGTCACTCCAAAGCAAAGTTTCTCAGTCTTAGATATTTGACGGTAACCGTGTCTCAAGGGAACTGTGAAAAGAGCTCAGAGACATAAATTTCAAGTCATGTGCCTAGTCTTTGAGGCACAAAGCTTGACTGAAGTAGAACACCACTGCTTGTGCTTGATAAGACAGATGGTTTTCAGTCTGTTTCTTATTGCTGAATAAATGCATTTGCTTTGTTTCATCCTTGTTACATAAGAAGGGAAATATCTGCAAAATAGTGGGATAGATTTTCTGAGAGGGTGCTTCAGCCAGTAGATACAGTATTAAAATGATCACCTATCATGTCAAAGAATAAATTCAGAAATCAAGAAGAAAACAGACTTCCTAGATCTCAGGTCCTGGACCCATTTCTTCAGCCCTCAAGGTAATGAAGAACAACCTTAGGGTGAGAACACTGCCTTAAAATAATGTGTATTGTGTAGTCCATTAGACTTTGTTGTTGGTGTTTGAATAGTGTTCTCTGTATAACATTGACTGATGCTTAATTTATCATGCTAACATACATCACTGGAGAGTTGTCCCTTGTAACACACCGGAGTCCATACCTGTGACTTTGAATTGCTTTGAATGCAATTTTCCTGCTTCTTGGCAGGGGGTTGGACTGGATGGCCTACGAGGTCCCTTCCAACTCTATGATTCTATGACTTCACAATTGATCATCCCTTTGTTTCCGATTGTGGCCTTGAATGTCCAGTGCCTGGGATTGTTCGCACAAGGAAATTATAAACAAAGTGACCAGAGTTTAACATAGACAACAAAACTCAAGGTCAATTAGGTTTTTGTGATAAGCTTCTATTTAATGTACTGATAATGTATTGGAAAATAATTGAAGGGGTGAGGACTATTGCTAACTGAAACTGAACCAAGTACTACTGGAGGCTTTAATTTGACCTCCTACAAATTAATTTCCTTTGTTATGGCAAACAACTGTGCATGTGCTGAAATCAATGAAACAGAATATCTTGGATCACTAATTTGGGCCAAATTTTCCCTCCTCTTCTTTTCTTAGAAAAGGGGATGTAAGAACTGGTGTGACAGAGTCACTGTATTCACCGTATAATCAACCCATATGGTAATAGCATATGATATATAATGCTATGAACACAATAATGTTATAATAATGTGATTTAAAACTGTTTTAAAGGCTTTAAAGTTTTATTTCTGGTCTTCCACAGTAATCATATGTTTTGCTAAATGTTCATAGCCAGCATCTTACTGGATAGTTACAAATGTGTAATTACTATAGTTTCAGAGTTTCATAGTGACTGCTAGCCAGACCACTAAATTCCCACATACTGGAAAGCAGCCACTGCCATTGACAGGGGTCTCTTGACTCTTGTTTAGGAAACAGCACACAGACAGACCCATATTCTCCTGTGAAAGATCTCCCTCATGACAAGCAGAAGTGAGATCCTTGTCACAATTGCCACTCTTACTGGCGATCACTCATGTGAAATGGTCTGGGAACATGAGTCATCTACTTCCTAAGCAACAGAGGAACAGATATTGATCTCAGTGGCTGCTTCCTGGTAAGTTGATTTTGTTGGACTTTCAAAGTCCCAATATGACCCCTAAACTAGGGGATCCTGGGGATTGTGAATACCACACAGTTATGAATATGTAACTCCAAGTTACACAGTTGTAACTCCATTCTTAGGCAAGGAATAGTCAGAAGTAGTTTGCCTTTCTCTGAATATAGATTAAAACATATGATGTTTCCTGGCTGTCAGCCTTCCAGGTACTTCGCTTCTGATATCAGGCAGAATCTGGTGCCTTGGGGATGAATGCATGCTGTTCCAACTGGTGAGCTCAGCATACCCCATCACAAACACAACCTGGCACATGCAAAGCAAAACAGGATGCATATAGATATCAGAATGTGATTGAGCAAATGGGAGAGAGTGCCATCATTTAAATGAAAACCTCACTTCAAATCCTGGAAGAAAACCAGGATTTTTCTTCTCTACCCTCCCAGGATTGTAGCAGAAGCACACAGATTTATACTCTCATCCACTGCTACAGATCTTCTTGTCTGAATCTGCTCAGAGGCTTCTATTGTATGATAAAATGCTGTCTCATGCATATTCTGACATGTTCTATTTTGACGGCTGATAGTCACTTTAGCACAAGAGAAAATAATTGGTAGCAAACAGAGGCAGCTTCAAAAGTCTGCAAAGGCAATAATTCTGTGACTTCACTCTAGATTTTTTTAAAAAAAATCAAGATTGTCAAAGAATTATTATAGTTATTATTGTGTTTATTTATATCCTGCTTTTTTCCTCCACAAGGAGACTCAAAGCAGCTCAAATGAAAGTTTGACAATGATAACTTGTATGTTAGCGGTACTCAAGAGGAGCAGAAACTTCAGTGTCCATAAAACAAGTGATATTGACTCTTTTTATATACTTATGAAATATGCATCATCAACCAATACAGCCCCTCTGGTCATGTCACAGAATACAGTAGATCCATACCCATCGTTTCTGGTCATAAATACACTATTCTAAAAAGTTCTGGGAGGTATGGGAAGGAATCAGCTAATGTACTCTGTGGTGGTGAGATTCAATCAAGTCTTGAGCCGACTGACTGAAGCTGAGCATGAGAAGTTCAAGGTGCTGTGTTATTTTAAAGCAATGGTAGACAACTTCCAATGATCTTTGAACCCATTTTTCTTCTCCAGAACATATTACAGGTCACACTAGACACTCAAGTTTTTAAAAAGTCTGGAAGTGAGTAGTAAAGGTGAGATCAGGCACCTCATTCTTTTTGGTTGCCCAGTTGCCTCTGCTAATGAGAGCCCAAAACAACCAGGAGCTTGCATGAACCTCTATAGCTGGCTGAAATGGCAACGGTGACAAGGGAAGTGAAGTGACAGTTCAGCAGGACTGATGGAATATTGGCCCAGCCAGACTGACTGGACACCAACCCACTGTTCAGCAGGGTGCATGTGGCTTCCTCTGGGGCCGTCAGGAGCATTTCTGCTCTAGACTAACCTCATATTTACTTTCTCATGTAGATGCACTCCATTATTTCTCTCTGGACATAATTCTCTCTCTCTCTCTCTCTCTCTCTCTCTCTCTCTCTCTCTCTCTCTCTCTCTCAATATATTTATTTGTTTTCTTTGATGTATTTCAAGTATCCTCATTCTCTGACAATATCTCACTGATTTCTAGATTGTTCATCATAATTTGAATAATTCATGGTCCAAAACTGCAATAGATAATAGTTGATAGGATGTTAAACTGGTAATAACAACAGCTGTACCAGCAGACTATTCCCTAATTATTCTGTGATGACAATAGCAGACACAGAGCAAAATAAGTAGCTGGAAGGGTTTTAGGATGATGAAAGGGGAGTAAATGGAGACAAAGGCACAACTGGAAAAATGAACATTTCAGTACCGACACAAGTAAAATTTTAGTTTAGAGTGAGATCAGAAAGATTGAGAAAAAGTGTATGAACTTCCAGACTGACAGACACCTTTATTTCAGAGCAAAAGGAAAGCAAATTTGCTTGAGTTCAGAATCACTTGCCTATTCAGAAGAGGCAATACACTGACTTTTACAGACTTCTGGCCACAGTTTAACACTGGATAATCACCTTGGTTTTACCGATCTCAGGAAAGAACATGTGCACATTAACATCCAAAGAAGCTTTTTTAAGCCACGATGTGCAACTGGCAAAATGCAAGTCCAGTTTTTTAAAGAACACAAACTGCAGAGAGCAGTTGACAAAAGACTTTGCAACCAAGGGCTGTAACCACCAATGCCTCTCAAATCACAAATGTAAGAAAGGTGCAAATGAAGAAGGGAAGTGAAATAAGCAGCTAGGTGGAAATAAAATAGAACCCATCCAGCACTACTGTTTTAAAGAAAGGAAGTGGGTTGGCAATTGAAGTTTGGATGTACATGCTTAGGCACAAGTAGCATATACATTATCACCATCATGGCCTCTCCTGACTGACTCTAATTCCCTTGACGTCAAAGTCTTTCGCAACAAAATTGACAATTTATCCAAGGTTTGGCAAAATTAAGTAAAAGATCAAAACACACCCCAAAAAACATGTTTTGACTAAGGAGACACAAGTCCTCCCCCATTTCCACACACTTCTAAGACATTTCAGCAATGATGTGCCAAGGAGCCCTTTACAAAACATAAAAATTCAGGTTATCTATTGCATTTTGTCCCTGAAATGTAGTAAAAGTGTAGACAAAAGGGGGCACACAGGAGATGATGAGAAATCATCTTCTGAGCTCCTGATGGAAACACATGCGATGGGATCTGCCAAATTGCCCATGCTGTTCAATCCAGTGATATGGAGCAATGGGTGTTCTTATGGGTGGTCTTCTACCAGGCATTGACATTTCTCTCCCAGAATCCTGCTTCATGAGCCTGGCATGGCATTTTTTAAAATTAATTTAATCATTAGAAATACCAAAAATTTAAGATATCATCACTCGGTTTTTCCTGTCATTTCTCCTTCATAGTAATCTTGGTTTTCAAAATTATGCTACTGCTAGCTTTTATAGGAAGTTGTAGTGCCTATGAAAGTTCGGAAACAATTTATAATAACCTTAAATCCCTTAAATTTGAACATACGTTTATAAGTGCTTATGTCACATTGGTGCCCAAACTTATGATTTTAACTATGAAAAGAGTATTAAGAGTGGAGGGAAGATTCCAGCAAAAGGAGTATTAAAAATGGAGGGATTCAAAGGGAGGACAAATCATGGCAAAGGGGTCTAAAATAGCACTAATTCAGGGTGGGAAGGCATGAGAGGAACAGATCATGGCAAAGGGGTTTACAATAGTGCTGGACTAATCCAGAACTGGAAGGAATAGGAAGGACAGATCATGGCAAAGAGGCTTAAAATGCCCCCACTCTCCCCCCCCCCCCCCCCGCCCCCAATAAATGGGATGAGTCTATAATAATCTTGGCTTTTGAAACTGTGCTATAGCTAGCTTTTTAATTTTGTTTTTCTATGATATTGAAGTTTTCCCTGTTTTAAACAAAATAGGGAGTGTGTGGGGATTGCACTTGCTTGTATGATGGTTCAGAATGTGGGACAGAACAGGAGAAGGCCAGAGAACATAACGTTTCCAATGGGGTTTGTAAAACAAAATTGTGTCTTTTAAATCGGAGGGGATGATCCACTTTTCTAAGAAGATGATCCCCCATACACACCCTTTCTGCAACACGTCTGATGAAGTCCTATATTTAAGTCCTGGATCTAATACAGGGGTGAAATTTGTGTGGCCTTCCAGCTGTTGGTACATTCCCAGCATTCCTCCCAATATACTATGAAGGGTAGGTTGTTGGTAGTTGTAGTTCAGTAACATATGGTCTAGGAGGTGTATTCAAAAAATAAAGATTAAAGACAAAAATCATGAGGTACTTCACAATCACAAGAAAAATATGTGTTATTTGAGTACCCTGGCAGAAAAAGAAATAATAGAAATAGTAATTCCATTGGTAGGAAACATATAACATTAGATTCATACAGATTTCTACCATAGAAAGAATCCCAAGGAGAACAGTTCAGCTTGACCTATAAATATTATTGACTCACTATTACCATGTGGTGTTAAAATAATGTTCAAGAGGAAAAGGAAAAGGGCAGAGTAAACAAATCTGAACCTTAAATAAAATGGATTCTGAAAAAAAAAGTCAGAGGGGACTGGCTGTAACAGTACAAAAATTCACAGAGAAGACAAATGCCATTTTAAAACAAGTATTACAATTTGTAGTGCTACAGGTAAAAGTTGGAAAAGTGGTGCCCAAAATAAATGCACTAATAGTATCATAGCATATAGACAGTTATGGTAACTAGAAGCAGAGGAGGACAGAGCAAAGGAAGATGAAGACTTGGGACACAAGTAGTTTGCCTTTTGGGGATTATCTTCAATATATCTGCAATATCCCCTGCAGAATTGCTAAAGGTCACAGGTCTGTTTAGCAGAGGAATTAACTACCTGGGCTAGGATGGTATCTATCAAGGCCATCTACCCATCTGATCTTGAGAAATTCACACGAGTGAGGCTTAAGTGCTATGCACATTGGAGAAAAACAGTGTGCACAAAACAATGCATGTATTCTAAAGTCCACAAAGCTAAAATGGACTTCTTTAACAACTACACAGGTGAACTTTGGTCAATGGAGTTGCAAACATATTGTACAAATCAGGCGAACTACATGAATAAATATGCAAGGGGGTGTATTTTAAAAAATGCACATAGAAAAATGAACAAAATCAAGGTAGAAGTAAAAATGCAGATGGGATTCAGAGAAACTCAAACAAGAGATTTTCTCATCCTCAGTTAGTCTTTTGAGATGAAAGCCAGGCAGCGTGCTGTGTTCAGGACCAACAATAAACAAATATCAAAGAGAAGATCTATATTTGCTTGATGAATACTCTCATTGCTCAGTCTGTATGAACTAACACACTGCCTTCTACTCAATAAGCCAAACTACTTAAGAATTCTTTGTTCATAGAATCATAGAGTTGGAAGAGACCTCATGGGCCATCCAGTCCAACCCCTTGCCAAGAAGCAGGAAATTGTATTCACAGCACCCCCGACAGATGGTCATCCAACCTCGGCTTAAAAGCCTCCAAAGAAGGAGCCTCCACCACAGTCCAGGGCAGAGAGTTCCACTGCCGAACAGCTCTCACAGTGAAGAAGTTCTTCCTGATGTTCAGGTGAAATCTCCTTTCCTGTAGTTTACAGCCATTGTTCTGCATCCTAGTCTCCAGGGCAGCAGAAAATAAGCTTGCTCCCTCCTCCCTATGACTTCCCCTCACATATTGATACATGGCTATCATGTCTCCTCTCAGCCTTCTATTCTGCAGGCTAAACATGCCCAGCTCTTTAAGCCTCTCCTCACAGGGCTTTTTCTCCAGACCCTTGATTATTTTAGTCGCCCTCCTCTGGACGCTTTCCAGCTTGTCAACATCTCCCTTCAACTGCGGTGCCTAGAACTGGACACAGTATTCCAGGTGTGGTGTGACCAAGGCAGAATAGAGGGGTGGCATGACTTCCCTGGATCTAGACACTATACTCCTATTGATGGCATACAAAAGTGTCAATTGCAAAAAAGAGTTGTAGTAATTTCTTAAGCACTGGAAAATTTGCAGGATCCATGTGCATGCAACATATCATGTATATAAATCTATCCTTGAAATTCAAGGATGTGTACTGGCATTGAATTTTGCCAGATTGTGAGCCGCCCTGAGTCCCTTCGGATGAGAAGGGAGGCATAGAAATGATGGAAATAAATATATAAATAAATAAATTGTCATTTTAAATGACAGGGAGAAATCATGTATGAAAGTTGTGCAGTCATGCAATGGGAATAAAAAACAAAGGCCTACAAAAGTTGAACCAATGTTGAACCAAGACCGCCAGATATGAGCTTCGCTTGGAAAATAAAGTGGTCTTCCAGCTTTCTTCCCAAATGTCTGTGGTGGCCAGGGCTGCTGGGAATTCCAGTTCAAAAACATCCAAAGACCTGCACAATTCCCACCCCAATCTAAGGTGAGTCGTGTTGAAAATATGGGAACTCTGACATTCTTGATTTCCAGTCACCTAACTACAGTGAAGCCATGCAGAATGAAAAAGGACTTTACATTTATTTTTCATTTTCAATTTCCACAGTGAGAAACCCCAAGTTGCAGATTCACATACTTGAAATGTGCTGCCACAAAGGGAAACTAAATCAAAAGAAATTTTGCAATTTATCTGGCAAGCTCAGCTGTCACAGCTTGGAGCAGGTTACAGGAGGGAAGGAAAATCTTCCCTCTTCCTTCGTGAAAGTCCCATACAGGGGCGGAAAGGCAAGGAGAGAGATTTCACTAGGCTACGATTTCAATTTCTGCTTGCTATGGGCTTGATCACATTGAAAAACTGTTTCCATGAGAAGGGATCTGACTGTTTCCCAGGAATATAATGCATGAGGTGGTCAGAATTTGCAAAAAAAAAAATATATCCCCACATGGCTATGCTAGCTGGGAGAATTCTACTTTGTGAATTACAGTCCAAAAAAGTAACAGATAAGTACACCCATGGATAAAGCTGCAACAATCTAGTGCCAGAGAGTTACATAATTCAGAGCAATAATTAAAACTGTGGTATTTTCCCATAAAGTCGGTGCTGCTCCATTTGACCGACCATAGGTTTCATCATAATGAAATATGGAAAAGTATATATACACAGACCTGTCAAACAAGTCAATCCTTTAATTCGTAAGCCTTGGTCCAATCCAGAGATGTGTCACTCTTTCAACATCAGTATTTTAGCTTCATAATATTAATTTCGATCAGCTTTCATAGCCCTTTCCTTTTGAAATCTGAACAAACTATTGATTCATCTATAGCAGGTAAGAGCAGCAACAAGTAGTGCCTGTGTACTTCCATTTAAATATTTAGTCAGTTTTCATACCACTACATCATTTTATATCACAAAAAAATCTCAGAACACTAACAATTTTATCATGGTTATTCAATCCAGTGAGAGATTTTATCATTTATTGTTGTTTATTTGTTCATTCAGTCTCTTCCGACTCTTCGTGACCTCATGGACCAGCCCACGACAGAGCTTCTTGTTTACCGTGGCCACCCCCAGCTCCTTCAAGGTCAAGCCAGTCACTTCAAGGATAATATCCATCCATCTTACCCTTGGTTAGCCCCTCTTCCTTTTACCTTCCATTTTTCCCAGCATCATCATCTCCAGGCTTTCTGTCTTCTAATTATGTGACCAAAGTACTTCATCTTTGCCTCTAATATCCTTCCCTCCAGTGAGCAGTCGGGCTTTATTTCCTGGAATATGGACTGGTTGGATCTTCTTGCGGTCCAAGGCACTCTCAGGATTTTCCTCCAGCACCAGAGTTCAAAAGCATCTATCTTCCTTCACTCAGCCTTCCTTATGGTCCAGCTCTCGCATTCATAGGTTACTATGGGGAATACCACTGCTTTAACTATGAGGCCTTCATTGCCAGTGTGATGTCTCTGTTATTGTTGTTTATTCCTTCAGTAGCTTCTGACTCTTTGTGACCTCATGGACCTCATGTCTCTACTCTTCACTATTTTATCGAGATTGGTCATTGCTCTCCTCCTTAAGTCTTCTGATTTCCTGGCTGCAGTCTAAGTCTGCAGTAATCTTTGAGCCTAGAAATACAAAGTTTGTCGCTGCCTCCATTTTTTTCCCTCTATTTGCCAGTTATCAGTCAGTCTGGTTGCCATAATTTTGGTTTTCTTGATGTTTAACTGCAACCCAGATTTTGTACTTCCTTCTTTCACCTTGGTTATAAGGATCCTCAGCTCCTCCTTGCTTTCAGCCATCAAAGTGGTATCATCTGCATACCTAAGGTTGATGTTTCTTCCAGCAGTTTTAACTCCAGCCTTGGATTCATCAAGCCCCGCACGTCGCATGATGTGTTCTGCGTACAAGTTGAATAGGTAGGGTGAGAGTATACAGCCCTGCCGTTCTCCTTTCCCAATCCTGAGCCAGTCTGTTGTTCCGTGGCCTGTTCTGACTGTTGCTCTTGGTCGTTATACAGATTCCTCAGGAGACAGGCCAAGGTGATCCCCATACCACCAAGAACTTGCCACAATTTATTATGATCCACACAGTCAAGGGCAAATAGCTGAAACTCCCTACCTTCCCCCATTATCCAGCAGTTTAGTCTCTTGTTCCTCTGCCTTAGCTAAACCCAGTTTGTATATCTGCAACTCTCACTCCATGTACTGCTGGAGTCAACCTTGCAAGATTTTGAGCATTACCTTACTTTATCATTTACATCCAGTTAAAGCAGTAATTATCATCATTTGCAACTTGCTTGAGAAGTGGTTTAATAATTTTAAGTCATACAGTTCCTTTTCAGATGCCCTGAAGTAAGAAAAGAATTAAATCATCGTATTTTTATTTTATTTTTTGCAAAAAAATGAGACTATAAAACTACTCACTGCACTTTCAGAAGAAGAAAAATGGTATATGTGTTGGTATAGAAGAAGAAGAACAATCTAACTAGAAAGCCAGGTGCTATATTCTGAATCTGGCTGAAATAGTCATTCTTTAAAAATTCTCTTTTATTTGAAGTTGAAAGATACCTTTACTGCAGAGATGTTATAAATAAATCAAGTCACTATGTGACAATAAATTTAATTCCTAGCAGTTACAAAAAAGAAATCTCACCCAGAGGAGAATTTTTAATTTTAACTTTTTAATACTTCCTCCCCAATATCACAGTCTGTCATATTTTTCCCAACTTTCATTCCTCAGTGATAATATTGATTATTTAAAGTTTCATTGACTTCATTGAGTTTAATCTAGTTGGAACTCACATCCAGTTGATTCTCAAGCTTCTATTTAAAGGCATTCTTCTTCTGGGCATCTTCAAATGATGCAGATAAACATTTGTAGATGCCCTTCTTATGTTTGGGGGGTAGTTTCCAATGGGCATCTTTTAGACACAGAATGTTTCACTAGTCATATTTTGGCTTGAACTATAGGACAAATTTTAGGTTCTTAAGATATGACACACCAGTATTTGATATAAGGAACACCTTGTCCCTTGAGCATAATATGTCTGACTATTAATTCATGTGGAAGACAGTACTATAAATGTCTGCCCTAACATTACTGGAACTACAAACAATGAAAGAATAACCAACCGCAGGAGACAGAAATTGACAAATTTTGAACTGTTTGTTAATAGTATCCTTCTGGGATACCACACTGGGAAAAATAATTTAGAATATGGCTGATGGGTTTCACCAAGCCCTCTCAAATCTTTCTCGCTGCAATAGTAAAACAGGTCACATTACAAGAAACTCTATTGCCAACATTCCTCAGCAAAAAATCATTTTTTTCTGGAGTTAAATTATCCAACAGAGCAGTCAAATAGTACAAAAAACCCCAATCTCTAAAAAGGAATTGTACATAGGCAATGAATGATATGGGGGCGGGGGGGGGGGACACAATTTTGCCAGATGGCAGTTCCACGCACACTTTCCATAGAAGTCTGCCAATGAGGAATGCTGAAATGCTGTCTTTTTCTATGGGACAATTATTGAATCCAGATAACTTGATTCAGAGTGATTTTCTATAGCAAGGCCACACCAACTAGAAAAGTGGCAGGACTGGATAAAGATGTTATCAATGCAATGTGAATAAATCCCCCCCCCCCCCATTTTCAGGTTTTTCATTACCCCACATTTAATTTGTTGGAGTTAGAAAATGGTGTCTATAAATAGGTTTCACAGCTGGTTTTCATGAGGAGGGTGGCAAAAAGCCAATGGTGTACACCTCAGCACCCTCTTTGGGTGAAGGGTGTCTTCTGGAAAGATCACACTAGGTTATGTAGCTAGAGGGCAATGAAGGAGGCTGCCCTTGAAGCTCACCTGGGGATGGAATTTCCTCTGTATTAAAAAGTTCTGTAGCTTGGAGGGTGGACTTTGGGGCTGGCCTTCCAGTATGATCAGCTGAAACTCAAAGTATTAGAGTGCTATTTGGAATCAAGTATGGTGGGCTGAAAAGGTGGTCAAAAAACTATACCTGTCCCCCAGCCTAATCCTTACTACTTTAGCAAATAGCCCCAGGTTCATATATAAATAGATCAATTAATGGCCCTTTATTTCATCCAATTCCTGTGTCTGGCTTCTTTATTTCTCAGTTTCTATTCAAGAACCACTTCTTGGCAACATTTCTACTGTAAGGCTGTTTAAAAAAATTCTTCAGGCTAGAAGATATAAAATCTCTTCAGAAACCAGAAAGTGATTTAAGAATAATATTTCTTCTCATCTCTTAAACACTTATTTTGCCCTGCTGTTGTCTCTAGCCAAACAGATCTGCAGCTTTAACGGAGTGAAAATGGGATGAGTGTACACACCACAAGAAGGAATCTCCCTTCCCTACACATTGAAGTATGTCTCCAATAAACGTGGATGAGTCACTGCCATAAAGCTTCTGCCACTTAATTGTTCCGACACCAGGCCTAAAGAATAACACTGGCAAATGGGCCTATGGAGTCAGACAGCTTTGGGTGTTTAGTTCTTAAAGGATTATGTTCATATCTTTGTGTGTTCAAAACATGTTTCCTATTCTACTTCTTTTGTGGGGACAGGCTTCAGAGAGTGCCCAAATAATGGGCACTATAT